>NC_092227.1:70394011-70499011 GCF_036320965.1 Panulirus ornatus | reverse complement strand
CCTCCCTAACAACCCCATCCATAAACAAATTAAACAACCATGGAGACATCACACACCCCTGTCGCAAACCTACATTCACTGAGAACCAATCACTTTCCTCTCTTCCTACACGTACACATGCCTTACATCCTCGATAAAAACTTTTCACTGCTTCTAACAACTTGCCTCCCACACCATATATTCTTAATACCTTCCACAGAGCATATATATATATATATATATATGTATATATGAATGCAGTGCAACAGACGCGCACTTTCATAGAACCCATAATGCCTTCAAACAGTGACAGAAGAATTCGAACCTCCACAACTTGCATCGTAGCTGGGTACACTAACAAGTAGGCTATGGTGCCCATAACATATCTAATGGACTATTCGATGACTAGTAATCGAATACCCTTCGTTTACCTCCGTCAGCGTACCCAGCTACCACACAAGTAAGAGGTGTGAATTCTGCTGTCAAAGAGCATTGTGTAATATATATATATATATATATATATATATATATATATATATATATATATATATATATATATTGCAAGAGGTCACACTATTGCGCGTGATCTAGAATATGCGTATAACCACGAGGAATATGATAACGATAAGTTCCCAAGTGCACATTCGTGTAATGATCATATCGTCAGGGGATATACAAGAATGAGATAGAAGAGGTAGAACACTCAGTTGATATATAAGGAAGAGACGTAGCTAAGACGCCATTGTTAAACAAGCATTACCGGATGGTGGTGCTCGGGATGGTGGTGTTCGGGACTGGCTTCATGACAGTTAAACTATCACTTTTCCAGTCGATGTTCCTAAGGGCATTACGTATATGCAGTCCAGAATTTATTGTTAAACAAGCATTACCGGATGGTGGTGCTCGGGATGGTGGTGTTCGGGACTGGCTTCATGACAGTTAAACTATCACTTTTCCAGTCGATGTTCCTAAGGGCATTACGTATATGCAGTCCAGAATTTATTGATGATGAGTTTGAGAAGATATTTTCTATTGGATCTAAGTATCCAGCTAGATCTTTCAGTAATAAACCTCTTAAGTTGGCGAAGAAATTATCTTATGGAGTTAAACCCAAACCTCCTCTTGATACCAAGAATCTTTTAGTTTTCCCTTTTAGTGATAATTTTACATTACTCTCTAGGTTGCTTAAATCCTTTAATGCAAACGTAGCCTTCAGCAACATCAATACTACAAAGAATATCTTAATCAAAAGCTCACCATCCCTTGTAAAAATTGTAATATGTTTTACGTTAGGCAGACTGGTGGGGATCTTTAACGTTAGACTTAAACACCATAGATTTAGTATAGGAACAGGACAAGAATTAAATGGTTTGCTTAATCATGTTAAAAATCATGACCATTGTATTGAGTGGAGTAACGGTAATTTAGCTATCAACTCCTTTACCACGAAAAATGATATTGAAACTTCTATCATTAAGGACACAAAGAATTGCAACATTAACATTGGTGAAGGTCAATACTGATAGGATATCTTTATTGCCAGCAAAATTTGTGAACAGTTCCCTTTGCTGTCCACATCATAAAAATTTTATGACAGGCATAATGCCAAACTCGAACACCATCTGGTAACGCTTGTTTGCCAATGGCGTAAGATCTTAGCTACGTTTTTTCCATGTATATCAACTGACTGTTCTATGTCTTTTATCTCATTCTTGTATCTCCCTGACGATGTGATTATTACACGAAAGTGCACTTGGGAACTTTTCGTGTTTCATTTTCCTCTTGGTTATATATATATATATATATATATATATATATATATATATATATATATATATATATATATATATATATATATATACGAACAAAGTACATATGAACGCGCACCTTTATAGAACATACAAACCTCCAACAAATCCAGGATCGAACCCGGGACCCTTGTGCCAAAGGCGGGAATCAACCGATAGGCTATGGGCCCATAACCTAGCGGTAGCAGTCCCGCCTGTGGCACAGGGGTCCCGGGTTCGATCCTGGCTGTTGAAGGTTTGCATGTTATATATATATATATATATATATATATATATATATATATATATATATATATATATATATTATTTATTTTTTATTATACTTGACGCCGTGTCCCGCGTTAGCGAGGGAGCGCAAGGAAACAGACGAAAGAATGGCCCAACTCACCCGTATACACATGTATATACATAAACGCCCATACACGCACATATACATACCTAAACATTTCAACGTATACATACATATACATACCTAAACATTTCAGTGTGTACATACATATACATACACAGACATATACATATGTACATATTCATACTTGCTGCCTTAACCATTTCTGTCGCCACCCCGCCACACATGAAATAGCATTCCACTCCCAGGTATCTAAAACACTTCACTTCCTCCAGTTTTTCTCCATTCAGACTTACGTCCCAATTAACTTGTCCCTCAACCCTACTGAGCTTAATAACCTTGCTCTTATTTACATTTACTCTCAGCTTTCTTCTTTCACACACTTTACCAAACTCAGTCACCAATTTCTGCAGTTTCTCACACGAATCAGCCACCAGCGCTGTATCATCAGGGAATACCAACTGGCTCACGTCCCAAGTCCTCTCATCCACAACAGACTGCATACTTGCCCCTCTCTCCAAAACTCTTGCATTCACCTCCCTAACATCCCCATCCATAAACAAATTAAACAACCATGGAGACATCACGCACTCCTTCCGCAAACCGACATTCACTGGGAACCAATCACTTTCCTCTCTTCCTACTCGTACACGTGCCTTACATCCTTGGTAAAAAAAATTCCACTGCTTCTAGCAACTTACCTTCCACATTATATACTCAATACCTTCCACAAAGTATCTCTATCAGCCTTATCATATGCCTTCTCCACATCCACAAATGCATCTGTTTTTCTAAGTATTTCTCACATACATTCTTTAAAGCAAACACCTGATCCACACATCCTCTACCACTTCTGAAACCACGCTGCTCTTCCCCAGTCTGATGCTCTGTATATGTCTTTACCCTCTCAATCAATATCCTCCCATATAATTTCCAAGGAATAGTGAACAAACTTATACCTTCACTTCTATCCCCTTCGCCTTTGTACAGTGGCACTATGCATGCATTCCGCCATCCTCAGGCACTTCACCATGAACCATACATACAATGAATATTCTTACCACCCAATCAACAACACAAGTCAACCTTTTTTTTTTTATGAATTCCACTGCAATACCATCCAAACCTGCCGCCTTCTACACTTCTACATAAGCCACAATGAAAACCTGAAAGTATAACATCAGAGGTAAGAAGCAGTGCTGAAAGTGTTGTATAGCTGTAGCAAGGCCAGAAACAACCATCCTGCAGTAGACTACCAGCCATTGAACCCGTCTGGTATCGACCTCCCTCCTACATCCTCAAACGTCGGAGAAACAATAAGTTCAATACCAAAAGAAAGGAAGAGTGATTAGATTATTAATAGTCAACATAAGAGAGGAGAAAGATGGTGTTGGGAAGCCGCCAGTGCGGCCTCCGAGAAGTGAGGTTGATATTGGGAGGTGCGCCGTACGGGGAAGGTGAAAACCGGCTGAGCTTGGTGAGGCGTCACCCGGGGTGGGGCGGTGGTTGGTGTTGTGTGGTTGTGGGGAAGGGGTACCTTCTGCTCACACCCTTGGATGCTTTAATTCTGTCATTCTGAACTATTTTAAGACATCTGATATGGAAACACACACACACACACACACACACACACAGGACTCATAGGAATATATATATATATATATATATATATATATATATATATATATATATATATATATATATATATATATATATATTCTTGCTTGAAAACCGCTAGAACTCTCATTTTAATTCCCAACTAGAAACATGCAAGTTTTACCTATAACATGTCAACGAACTATAATGCTGACCGTTAATTTTTACTTGATTTTCGTCCTTTGTGCATCGTACTGGAATTCGCACCAACTGTAGCAGGTGGTCCGGGGAAAAGCCCGCTGCCGGTGTTGAGGGCGCCTGGGGTCCGACGCTTGCCCAGCTGCACTTAAAGTCTTTAATCTCCTGATGTTTTCTGACATCTCTCACACAACATTACCAGCTTCCTGCATCAAGGCGCCACAAGTAGATAGCTGGATTATGGTATTAATAGTCCTCCCAACTTTTATGACAACTGGGAAGGTGGGTGTTATGTTAGCGTCAAATGTTTAACCAATGGGTCAAGAGGATTAGATTAGATTTTGCCGCTATCAGCGGCTAGTTCATTGTGACGGACGTGCTCACCCTGTGAGCGGTAGTGCAAAATGATTACAGGGGTCACTAACGGTTTTTGTCGGACCAGAGTGGACAAATGATTATGTTTTGACAAAATTGGTTCATTACGTATGTTTTCAATCTTTACTTACAATGTATTATTCATTTACTAGAGGGTATGCAGGGTATGGACCTATCTCTAAAAGTTTATATATATATATATATATATATATATATATATATATATATATATATATATATATATATATATATATATATATATATTCCTATGAGTCCCGTGGACTCATAGGAATATCTTAATCACGCACAAAATTGTGATCCTTTCCAATATATATATATATATATATATATATATATATATATATATATATATATATATATATATATATATATATATATCTTTCTTTCTTTCATACTATTCGCCATTTCCTGCATTAGCAAGGTAGCGTTAGGAACAGAGGACTGGGCCTTTGAGGGAATATCCTCACCTGGCCCCCTTATCTGTTCCTTCTTTTGGAAAATTAAAAAAAAAACGAGAGGGGAACATATTGGTCTAATGTGTGTCCATAGTTCTAGCCAAGAAAAAACTGTATTTTTCTCGATCCTCTTCCATGTAACATTTCAATTCTGTAGACTCTAATATCTCACTCCGGCGAGATTCATTGTCAATTTTATATACATCTAAAGAATTTCAGCTTTGGTCTGCCTCGGTATGTATGTTTACATATTCATTTTTCATCCCGGCCTTACAAAAGTATGATCATTTCTATACTTTGTCGATGTGATGAATGTTTCATTCGATTTTATCTTTACGCAAGCTTTATTTCTAAATAAACATTTGATTCATTTCCACACTACTTGTACAGAAATGAGCAACTCTTGAGAGACAGCTATTCAGTGGAAAAGAGCAAGTTACAAATGACATAGTTAAACATTTTCATTTCTATGCCTTAGATCTGAATCTTACTGACTAATGAACACTTGTTTTATTTGAAATTACTCACGGTGGTATAGATGCATGTGTAAAATCCCCTTTATAATCCTACTTCTACTAATAATAATAATGATTATAAGTATTATCATTACTATTGCTATTGATATTAATGAAGCGCCCAGCGACTCCTTGCAACAGAGACACTTGCAACAGTCCACCACGCGTGCTTTGTTTACATGAACCTCGTGGTACGAGCCGTGTTTTTGTTTACGCCCCTTTTCAACCAATCAGAAACTGTTTCGACGTTCTCCTCGAACCAATCGTATGAGAGCTTTCCGTTGACATGCGCGCACCAATGTTCACTTGTCTGGATGTTTGTGCAGGACCTTGGCTGCAAACCCATTATATAGAATTCTCTTCAGAAGAAATAAAGAATAGAGAATATTCTTAATTCATTATACTCTGTTAACTTTTTGTTTTATTATGTGAAAAAGGAAATAATTTTGAATTAAAATTTGTATATTTTAGTTGAATATTATCATAAATAATGTTCGAACAAATTTAATGACGTCACTATTACGTACCCGTTTTCTCACCGTTTCCTTGAGGTACGATGCTTATCAAATGCGTATTGTATAGTCGCACATGTAAACTTTTGTTGTGTTCTAACTATTCTATCCAGCAAAATTAGGACATTGTAATCTATATAATACTCTAGCTACTTTCTCTTTATTCGATTTACTTTATTTCTTTCGGTCATCAATCCCATTCTCCTTACTTCGTTATATAATGCTAACTTCTACGTCTCTTCGTTCATCTAGTTCATATAATGAGGCTTATTACCACTGTTTCTGTTGCGTCTTCAAGGGTATATTTTGACAGGGCTACGTTATGATAATCTAAATATGAGATACACCACCTTCCGCCAGTATGGCCTATTTTCTGGTTTTCCAGCATGGAAAACCACGCAGTATCTTTAAACCTTATGGCGTTCACAATGGACAGTATTATAGGTAATTTCGCCACAGGGGTTGAGAAACGTAGGTGGTTTGAATATGAAGTAATGATAGATTATGCATTGGACTTGTTTGTAAATGTAGAAATGAAATAATGATTAATATAACGGATACTTTGAATCGCGTTGGTGTAAATATATCGGAGAAAAAAATATCAATACATCGTGGAAATACAGAAACTTAAGTCGTATGGCATTGTCTAGGTGCACGTGAAAGTGTAGAAGAACTTGTCTATGTGTCTGTTTTTCTTTCTATGCTCGTGGTGTGAGTGCGTATCTGTTTGTTAATGTGTGTGCTTTTGTTTATTGCCCACTTGTGTCTGCGCATGCGCATATCTAACTCTGATTTTGCGTAGTTTTCTATTTAGACAATAGTACTACATTGATGATCTAGATAGTGTACTTCAAATGCCATAATTGAATATTTTACCCAATTTTCTGACTAGAACAGTAATTTTTCCTGATCTTTGTAAACCTTTTCTGTACTCTACATACGGATTTCACTTACCTTTGAAGTTTTTCGTAAATATTTATAGAGATGCACATTGAAATTTGCAAAACCGGATAAACTGTTGATCATATTAATTCTTTTAAGTGTTTATTTCGAAACTGCTAACCATATGTTCAAAAATCTAACCATTGCATGTACGATAGCTACAAACTCATACGTACGACAGCACTGTGTTGACGAGTTGCCATGCGCGGCGCTTCATATAAAACCCGCAACCCACCACGCGCACATTCAAAACATACCTCAAGAGACTCTTCTACGGATCGTAGTGTAGTAAGACTTTTCTTTGTGTATCAAGACAATTCACTCGGACAAGATGAAGCCGAAGTTTGGAAACGACTTGACAAATGTCATCCTTCGCCAGTCCCAGGTTGTTCAGACACGGATGGCCGGGAGGGCAGTCATCAAGGTGGTGAACAGATGCAATGATGCAAAAGAAAACAACAGTCTTAGTACGTGCTGAATTTTGTTTTAGATTCCATTATTCATTTCTTGAGTTTTCTAGCCAAAATCGATGCTGATAGATATGGGTGATTTTCTTGTTACACGTTTATCTTACATCTTGGTGTAGAAAATTGCTATACCTGTCTGTTTTTTGAACAATTTCTACCAATTTTATTGCTCTGCGTAATAATGTATTAAGGCCACATTGTGATTGTTTGTTCATGGAATATAATAGTGAAGTAAATAGTGGTTAGCAACTTTTTCTTCAAAAGTAAGGCTTGTTAGGTTTGGCGCGAATGAAATATGGAATTAGGAAATATTTTGTTTCTAGAGAATTTTCATTTTCTAACTAATACATCGTATGCCAGTATTTGGTCAGGAAAACATAGGTAGCAAAGTCATGTTTTCCTACGAATGGATGAATAAAACAAGAATGGAAGGGTTTTTGCGTGTGCTTTAAAGGCAAGTAGTTGGTTCATCTGGTATAATCATGTTATATTGAAAACCACATACAAATTTATGCAGTTACTCTTCTTTAACACTTAAGAGTATTGTGTCTGTCTTTGTTTACGAATCACTTCTATGTTTTCGGGTGTCTAGCGTACTTTTGATTTTTCGTTTGTGTCATTTAGTTAAGGTGATACAGGTGAAATTCTTGAGAAATCCTGGTAATTCAGTGTTTCATAAAGATGAAGAATTAATGTTGTATTTTGCCTGTCACAAAATACATGTGTCAGTGGTGAGGACAGAACAAAGCCGTCTGTAAAACCCACCTCTGTTGTCCGTGTCAGCTGATCTTTGGCAACTTAAACAGCCTTACCAACTGCAAGTGTTGAATAGTCGTCATACATATAACCACAATCCGACAATTTAGATTTTATGACTGTCACGTGTATTTTCTTGAATCAGTCTCAAAGTGTAAAACGACTAACATTAATTGGCAAAAAGATCGTAAAGAATAGACTGCAATGTAATGGTGAATATGATCGATAGATTTATTTTTAGCTCAGCGGAAGCTGTTTTCTTTTTGTCATCAACAGCGTCAAACGGGTTAAGATTAATATATTCATATTTTATAATCATATAATTTATCGAGATCAGGACTATCCTAAAAACATAGAAGTTATTTTGGTTGGGTTGGCAAGCCTGTCTGGCCCACGCACAGCTGAGAGGCGGACTGGTGATGACGTAACATTGCGTAACGCAGACTGAAATTATTTGCTGGTTACCACAAACATCACTATTTTTTTTTTTTTCTCTCTCTCTCTCTCTCTCTCTCTGTCTTTCTGAGTTTACTGCTATATTTTTGTATTTGATACTTTAATTTTCAAAAGCTTCAAAGGATTTCAGTTGTAAATTGTATGTAACCAGTGAAAGTGATGATCAAACATCCGATTCACTGTTGAACTGTATACAATCGCGGAGGAGAATTGATTTGTATGTGACTTACTGACAGTCATGCTAGTTTGTCTGTGCGTGCTTGTGTGTGTGTGTGTGTGTGTGTGTGTGTGATTTCTCGTTTGTGCTAAAGAAGTGTTTTACTTTCTTTGGGCTCTTCTCTACTGTCAAAGTTTTGTTCTTTTATACTGCTGTATGTTGCGTTCATCAAACATTTTATATTCTTTTAGGAATAATTCTTAGAATTGTCTTGACCAATCTCTGTTTGGGCGATCAACTTGCTGCTCTCTGTTTAAGATACTTTCCATCAAATTGTCTTTAAAACCTGAATGTTGTCAGCATATCTTTCCTTCTCTCTTCCTCAGCGTACATTTCTGTCTGGTATGCTTTTCTTCGCAGCTCAGCTCCCGTACCCCCAGGTGCAGTCAGTATTGCTCGCATTGGTTGGGGGTGGGGGAAAGGCAGCTGAAGGCATAATCGAATTGTAAAGGGAAAAAAATTCAGATAACTGCAGGGCCCATTTATGTGACGGAGATTTTCTAGAGTTAATTTCTTGCAATATCAGAAGACCTGACCTTTCTTAAACGTGGGGGGGGGGGGGGGGGGGGGGGGCTGAAAATGCCCCCTTTTTCAGTGGGAAGGGAAGGCTGCAATATTTTTGGCTTCACAACCCCAAAATAATACAGATCACGTAACACTGTGCTTAACGTTAGGCCCCTTCTTAAGTGGGGTAGTCACAGTGGTGGTACACATTGGTCTTGAAATTTCATATATGTTGTAAATGTTTCAGTGGACAACATCGTATACGTTGAGGAGCATTTTCCTCTCGTGCCATATACACTTCACAGTGTGGTGACAGACGGGGTACCGTATCGATCCGTCCATGTCTCTCACGGGTAGAATCCTGTAATTTGACCCCCGCAAAACGATAGTCATTGTGTGACCTCATTCCACAGTATCCCACCTTCATGACTGCATTTGTCTGGGTGTGGTTGTCGTGATCCATGAATGTAACGAATGCTGGTGTCTTTGTAGATCGTTACGGTCCTGAATACACTCCTCCTTTCTCTCGAAAGTTTATCATATTTTGTTTAGACATATTTACATATTATGCCAGTCAGTCTAGCGAGCTATTTACATATATAAGGAAGAGCAGTGGGCCCATTATCGGCCTCTGCGGGACACCACTGGTTACGTCAACGATATGTCTTTATTTTTGTTGTCGTCGAAGTGGTTTTTGTTTAAATGAAAAAGTCCCTTTCTGTATTGACCTGAATTTTATTTTTTTTTTTTTCGGTTTACCATTTCCCCCATTGTGAGAGTGTCAGGTACCCACTAACAGTCGAAATATATATACGCATTCCAAATCCATTTTGATTAGGCTGGTGCTCTGTCTCAGAACCCCAGAGGATTCCTGAGACATGACCCCTTTGCTGTTAATGAGTCCTACTTCGACATCGTATGTTCTTTGTTAGTAGTCATCCCTTCGTTTCCTGCTTATCTTTTCCTGCAGTCCACAGGCTGGTCTTTTCAATGACACCACCCAGAGTCTAAGTGCATTTTCTCTACCACCTTTCGTAAAGATTGTCACATGTATATATTTAAGCTTATGGACTGTGCGGGGAGGGAGCTTTACACTCTTGATCAGTTCAGGCACACCTCTCTCTCTCTTGTGGAAATTTAAAAGATTCATTAAGCGTGACTTCTTTTCCGAGAAACCCCGTTATCTCTTTTTAAAAATTTTCCCTCTGTAGGAGGTTATCCATTACCCTTTCGGCTATGTTTTACAGCATCTTAAAGACCATAATTGTGTGAGAAACTAGACTACAGTTCAGCGCCTCCTGTTGGTCTCTTTTCGCTTTTCGTAAAGACTTAAATTGACATTTGCACCACTTGCACTCCCTTTACCTATATACCTTTATCCGGCGACATCTCGTTGGTCTGTCAAGCGTATCTGCACACTTCTGCTCACATGGAGAAATTTCAACAGGATTACGTGCCTTGTATAGATCAAAGCTCTCAGGTATTCTGTTTATGTCTATATTTTAGTGCTTTACAAGACCTCCCCCAATCCAACTTTCTGACGTTGGGTCTGTGGTTTCTTCCACTGTGAGAACACTTGTGAACGTGTCATTCATTTACTCACGTCTTCTTTCATCATCATCTGTAACTGGTCCCTGTGAATCCCTTTTCCTGATCTGCTGCTCTCTCACTGACAGTTTACACCTAAAGATTGGATAAAGAAGTTTTGCATTTTGTCCCGCCCTGTCAACAGTAGTTTTTCAGGGTTTCTTTGTTGTTTGTTGCATGTGAGTCTACACTCGTTGTTTGCTTCATGCGAGTGTACACTCGTTCCTTGCTCTTTTGTACCTTACAAATGCTGACCGGCTTGAGTGCCGCATATATCTTTGTTACAACGTATCTCAAAGCTCCTTTGTTTCATATATATATATATATATATATATATATATATATATATATATATATATGTGTATATATATATATATATATATATATATATATATATATATATATATATATATATATATATGTGTATATATATATATATATATATATATATATATATATATATATATATATATATATATATATATATATATATTTTACCATTCCTCCTTCTTTCTTTTCTTCCTTCGCTGTTTGAGATTATAGGTACTTTTGCTGCTCCTGCTACCTCACTGTGAATTTCATAAAATCTTTCTCTGGAATATTTTCAGTCTTGGCCATTGAACACTGTTTACCAGTGTGTGGTATCACATATGTTGCTCAGTTCTGTATAGGTTCCTTGATTTATCTCCATTTGGGTAAGTACCATTGATGCTCCTTTTATATTATCATTTATCACATAATCAGACTCCGGTGTTACATGATCTCTGTTTTAAGTTTGTGTACTCTTTGTGATGAAAAGATCTAGATATGATGATGTATCAGTCTCTCTGATCCTAGTGTGTTTAGTAGCATGCGAGTGTAGGAAATTTTCCTGTAAATACTCTCAAGATATAATGTCTCCTTGTGTTTATCACCATGAGAATCCATATCCCCCCCCCCCCCCCAGTCTATCTCTTTGTATTTGACATCCTCCATTGTTAGTACTTAATACTCCCTGAGAAGTTCATGTTGTACGGCTTCGTGTGCTAGTCTGATATTTCCACCCAATGTTGTCACTGTATATTTTATTGTTCTGGTTTGTTCAAATTCTGTGGAGGATTTTATAGGAATGACACCACTGTGCACTTCTTCACAGCAGTTACTCTTCCCTTTGATGGAATGGGTCCATGTACCAGTATTTCCTGAAAGTTAAGGTTGACTGTTATTAAGAGTGCCAGTCCTCCTCCACCACCTCCTCCTTTGTCTTCTCTTACCTTTGTTGCCATCGTGTACCCCTCCAGACAGAGCACCTGAGGTCTTAGCTCTTTAGTAAATTTTGTCCCCACATCAACAGTATCAGGTGTAGATATGCGTATGTCGGAGTGTAAGCTAGCATGACTGAATATGTGTCTGTAATAACCAATTTCTACCTTCATGTTGTAAGCAAATAATCGTACTGTCTGACACGTCAAACTCGTACATTGATCTAGCCATGTTTTAAGTATTTCATTGCGTTGCATACACTACATTCTCACTTACTAGATGCCAGGAGCTTTTACTTATTCTTAAACATCCTTTTATACACTTTAATCCTCTCTATACCAGCTTTGAAAAATCTAGTC
Organism: Panulirus ornatus; assembly: GCF_036320965.1. NCBI lineage: Eukaryota > Metazoa > Arthropoda > Malacostraca > Decapoda > Palinuridae > Panulirus > Panulirus ornatus. The sequence goes on along the minus strand of NC_092227.1, from coordinate 70,486,673 downwards.
TTGCTTAAATTAGTGTATTCAGAATCTTTTGAGTTCTATGTTTTCATCCTGAGAACAGGTCACCTGAAGTCTACCCAGGGTTACAAGATTCTGAGACAGTTCATATACTTTATACAATCCAACATTTATCAGATTTGAATCTATAATTAATCTTTCTTATTCCATCCTGGATTGACAAAAAGTTTTCAGTTATTCCAATCAGATCAAAGTGTCTCACTCCACCATACCATCAAGAGTTGGCAACACCTGTAGAATTGGTAGAACCTCTGAATGTTAATATTTTTAACTTTAATTCGTCAGTATAAACCATGTTAATCGAAAACTGTCCACCTGTGGATGGGTGGTGATGTATTAAATTCCATGCAAAGATTGTATAAATATTATGTTAGCTTGGAAAAAGCATGGAAAAAAGATAAAGAAAAGTTTAATGTTAGAAGTGGAAATGGTTCTTCGTCTTTGTTTGTACATATGAATAATGAAAACCACACGATTGATTGGAGTAATTTAAAGCTTATTGTGAGCGTAGGATAGAATTAGAACGTTTTATTGAACGATGTGTTGTGAAAAGTTTATAATGTGTTAGTCACATTGATATATAAGTATTTCAGGTGACCTGCCCGTTACCTGGGCAGGGATGCAAGGATTTCCTCATATCAGCTCACCTGCCCCCTCTCTAGTTCTTTCCTTGGCTGACCGTTAGGTCGTCTGTTTCTCCCTTAGCTACCTACTGTGAGTGGCTGTCACATTATCCCTGACGAGGTGTTGCAAAAAAAAAAACGAAAACTTAAGAGTATATCTTGTTTCACCTTTCCTGCGAGATGTAAGAGTATTTTTTCCACGGCATCAGCATTGTTATATATATATATATATATATATATATATATATATATATATATATATATATATAAACGAAGATACCCGCCGTATTTTCTGCTCCTCATAGTCCTACCCCGCTAATTTAGGCACCATTCTCGTATCCTAGGCCTGTTTTCACCTAACGTACATGCCTCTTTCAGTAAGGGTTCCTTAAAGGTAGATCATGTTCAGATTTCCGTCCCCCATGTGTTGACTATATTTTTTTTTTTTTTCTTAAACCGCCATTGTATGGCAGGCTCTGTTTTAGATTCATGACACTTACGGACTGTAGTTACAAATGAGGCCGGTTTTCTGACGCTACGTTGCCTATCGCAGGCTGGAGGAGCATTTAGGAATTATACAAATCTTCATTCGTGAACCTGAGTACTTTTCGTATACATGACACAGTTTGTATGACAAATGAAATATTCTATACTGATATCTCAAAATGTTTCTCAAAATGCGCTTATTTTAACTCTACGCTGCTAATACGAAGGTCTAACTAGTTTCCCATGATTCCCTCCTCACTTGTAGTACCTGACACATCAGCTATATTGCTACCCAGCTAGAACATCAGGATCCCCATGGATACCCGTCAATATCTAACGTTAAAAGTATATCATTTGGTATTGTATCAGGGAATGGTCTGATTCCCTGGTAAGTCATTAACGAAAAACAGTGGTCGTAAGACACTCTTGTAGCACTTCACACATCTTTAACCTAATCCTCAAAGGCCTGGCCATCACATGTAAGGCTGTCGTACCGTTGTGTTCAACAGTTTAACGGGCTTGAGGTACACTGGTAGTGGAGGGATGAATCTGAAAAAAAGAAAATCTTCCCTGCTTCTGACCTTTCATTCAACAGCAGCTGCATGTCATCCTCTTGCCTTGATGACACGTTCTTCATTTACGGTGTTGTGTTGTGTGGTGGTGCTCGGCAGCTGCCGCAACATTGTACCGAGAGACGTGTTGTGCTACTCCTCCCAGCGCAACGGTGCCAATTCGGAGATATTAACCAGGCAAGCAGCATACGTGTGCACTCAGTGGCAACCAAAGAAGAAAAACCTGTAATACCTTCAACTTGTGACCTTGGGGAGATCGCTTCACGTTTTTCTGTACATTTGGACTGGTAATCACGTTTTCACCTTTATTGTATATTTTTTTTTCAAATATGCACAACGGGAATTACATTAATTCCTCATCAGTTAACAACACCATTAAGTCAAGACGACTGCCAATCACTTTGATAGTGTAGGTGTAGTAGTATTGCATTATAGGCTAGATATATCAAACAATTAGGAAGTTTGGCAGTTGGCGCGTGTCATTATCCTGGCAACGGAAGATTCATTCATGGCTAGATAGTTTTACCAATGTTTGCAGTGCGGCAGGAGTGGGCGCAAGATGGCACCACTGCGTACCTCCCGAACACCTCCCGCTAAGCACAAAAGTTCTTGTTTTACACACGAGTCACATTTACAACGCTAATGGTGTGATTAACAGCGTTATCTTGTTGTCAACTCCTACTGCTGCTGCTCACAAAAAAAAAAAAAAAATCAGGTCTTAGTTGTGTAATATGATGGCGTCGAAGTAGTGCAGCCTCGAAGTTGAAAAGGTCCCATAAATGCGTCCAGGGATTTTATATGATATGCACCGTATGCACACATATTTGTGTTTTATCTAATGTATCAGCAGTCAGGCAGAGATGCCATGCACCAGGAAACAGTTTAACTTACTAAACGTAAACATTTAGATGCAATTAAACCCAAGTATTAAAAAAATCACAATGCCAGACGTACAATTTCAGAAGCAAAATATGGTATCGGTTAATTTTATTACGGAGGATATTTTTTGGCGTTCATAAGATTTTTATGATGGTACTAGGAGTGAATGAAGTATTGTGGTTTTATTGCATTACTCATGACGACTAGAGAATAGATTTAACGGACGTAGCCTTTCTTTGTCTGTTCCTGGCGCTACCTTGCTGACGCAGGAAACTATGATCAAGTATTTCATATATATTTATTTTTCTTTCAAACTGTTAGCCATTTCCCGCGGTAGCGAGGTAGCGTTAAGAACAGGGGGCTGGGCCTTTGAGGGAATATCCTCACCTGGCCCCCTTCTCTGTTCCTTCTTTTGGAAAATTAAAAAAAAAAAAAATGAGGGGAGGATTTCCAGCCCCCGCTCCCTCCCCTTTTAGTCGCCTTCTACGACACGCAGGGAATACGTGGGAAGTATTCTTTCTCCCCTATCCCCTATATATATATATATATATATATATAGAGAGAGAGAGAGAGAGAGAGAGAGAGAGAGAGAGAGAGAAGACTAGGACAGAAGCAAGTGTTAAGTGTAAGCTGGGTGTGGAGTGAGAAGAAAAACAACGAAAGAGATGGAAAATCGATAGGTTCTTGAACGATAGCGTGTGAGGGAGGGACAGTGGATGGTATTAGTGCGCTCACGTAATGTTGACACATAACGAATTCTCTCACACTCTCATCCCAGACATGATAACTTTAAGGGATTTTTTAAATCTTAGGATCATAACGGTGGAACATTTAAGTATAGGGTCTTGAGCACAGCAAAACACATTGGAGTATAAGGGTCTTGACGGTGCAACATTTAAGTATAAGGGTCTTGATCATGACGGTACGACATTTAATTTGGGTCTTGAGCACGAAGGTACGACATTTAAGCTTAAGTAAGGGTCTTGAGTACGACGGTACGACATTTGAATGTAAGGTTCTTGGGCACGAGGATGCGACATTCAAGTATAAGGGTTAGGTCAAAGGTCACGACATTATAGCTAAAGGTCGTGCCTTCGTGGTTTAGGGATTCCCGTATGGGAATGAATAATATGTTTGCTAAGCTGTATGACAGGGAAGATAATGAAGGCGTATTTCAACCATTGAGGTATAGATGTTTAGTCACGGCTGTACAGTATGATTGGTTGTAGGGACCCTACGAAGAGTTACGGCATAAATGAGCGGGTGGAGAAGGGAGGAACGTTGTTCTGTGTATGAGAAAGATAGATAAAGAGATGAATAAGAGTGTATATATGTGTGATATAAAGGGAAAACGCAGCTAGGTGTATGTGTGACTAGGCTGCCCTCATATATATATATATATATATATATATATATATATATATATATATATATATATATATAATGTGTGTGTTATTGTTTTGTTGAGGCTATCCACGTGTAGAGATATCGTTGGGGTTAGGTTAGGACAGGCGCTGTGTGGCATGTCATGGGCAGAAAAGCATGTGTGGGGATGTGCTAAGTTAGCCGTTTACGGTTTAGTTAGGATAACCACATGTAGGAGTGTGATAGATTTTCTTTGTAAGTACATGTGCAAGGATAGCCATGTGTGGGAATGGGCTGGGTTAGCCACATGTTTAGATGTGCCAGGCAACCACATATGCAGATGCGATAGGTTGGTTACATGTGGAAACGAGCTAGGACACCCAGGTGTGTGGGGTATTCTAGGATAATCACGTGGGATGGTGTGCTGATAACCAGAATGGGGCTGTGCTTGGATTGACAAGTGTGGGCAATGTACTAAGTGTAGTGTGGTAGGTAAGTCACTTCTTAGGCTTAGCTAGGCTAGCCACGTGTGGTATGCTACGATACCCACTTTTTCTTAACAAGGATAGCCACTTCTTGAATAGCTAGGAACCATGCATAGAATGTTGAGTTATGAAAATAAAACTTGCACAGTAACTGTTTCACTCATGCACGTACACCTTTACCTTCATCCATTAATGGAATAGACTGAATGACGGAGCAGTAAATACGGGACCAAACATGAATAGAAAAAAGTACATTAATGATGGTTCACGAGCGTAAAATTCTTTCTTGTAAAGTTTGAATAGGTAATTACACGTGAGTGGTTTTATACACCTTTTAAGATACATAAGTAGTTATACACACCAATAACATAAAAGAGAATCCCAATCGTATGGTTCTATTATGCCTAGTGTGTCATGTAAGTATATTCTAAGCGTATGAGGGTGAGGGACGATGAAAGTTTACTCTGAAACTGCGCAGGTCCGGGACGTAGCCTTTGTCTTGGTACGCTCGGTTGAATCACTTCTGTTATAGCAGTGCATGAAGACGCTCACAACCCACACGAACAGTACTGAATAGTCCTCTTGATGTGTGTTTCTGACTCACGTAATGTCTCACGTTAACCTTTTCCGTATGACAACTTCATCCCCAATTGAGTCAGCTTAACTCTTTGAGCTCAGCGACTTAATTACAATAGGACGATGGAACATTCGAGTACCATCGTTAGTCATGTTCAAGTATTAAGTCATCATACTCGTGCCTAAAGGATTAACAAAATGGCAGATAAGAGTTGATCGTGGCGATATACTGGAGTTATTCACCGTACAAGTATGGTTTTTGGCGGCGAAATGTTATTTTTTGCACCGGAACCTGCGGCAAGAGCAAGTTTATTGTTAATACCAGTGGCCTGAGGGTATTGGTTGGCTGTTCAAACCTCCAGGACCTGGTGTCTCGTGTCCCTGATTGTTCCCGAGTGACGTGTAGATTAAGGTGTGCAAGTTATACTGTGTAATAGAGTCATTAACTCCGGCTCGACGACCTGTCCTTTTAGAGTGAGGTCAAAGGCCAGGTCATCATGCCCAAGGGTCATATTGTGTGCTCAGGAACCATTCCTTCGTGTTCAGCGATGACGCAAGTACCGTTTCCCTCATTTTCTGAGCCCGGAAACAGTACATACATACTCATGTCCGGCTTCGACAGAGTTGAGGTGTTGGTTATTATTATTAGTAACTGTCATTACGTGTGACAGTGACCAGTTAAATTGTAGGCTTACGGGGTGGCTAAAAGAACTCAAGAGTCCAGCGGGAGTGTTGAGATGGTGGCAGGGATACGAGGCCAGCTGTCGCCCCAGCACACCTGACGCCAACCACAGAATGTTTGGAAAATGAAAGTGATCCTTGGACCGAGAGACTTTAGTCATTAAGTATAACTCTATATGGCCACAGCATATGTGATAGTGGTGGGGGTAGTTATGAACGTGGTGGTATGATTGTGGCGTTTGTTGTGGTGACAAAGGGATTAGTATTGGTTGTGATTAGGAATAGTGGCACTAATAGTGGTTGGTAGTGGTATTAACTATATATATATATATATATATATATATATATATATATATATATATATATATATATATACGTGTAGGAAGAGAGGAAAGTGATTGGTTCTCAGTGAATGTAGGTTTGCGGCAGGGGTGTGTGATGTCTCCATGGTTGTTTAATTTGTTTATGGATGGGGTTGTTAGGGAGGTGAATGCAAGAGTTTTGGAAAGAGGGGCAAGTATGAAGTCTGTTGTGGATGAGAGAGCTTGGGAAGTGAGTTAGTTGTTGTTCGCTGATGATACAGCGCTGGTGGCTGATTCATGTGAGAAACTGCAGAAGCTGGTGACTGAGTTTGGTAAAGTGTGTGAAAGAAGAAAGTTAAGAGTAAATGTGAATAAGAGCAAGGTTATTAGGTACAGTAGGGTTGAGGGTCAAGTCAATTGGGAGGTAAGTTTGAGTGGAGAAAAACTGGAGGAAGTAAAGTGTTTTAGATATCTGGGAGTGGATCTGGCAGCGGATGGAACCATGGAAGCGGAAGTGAATCATAGGGTGGGGGAGGGGGCGAAAATCCTGGGAGCCTTGAAGAATGTGTGGAAGTCGAGAACATTATCTCGGAAAGCAAAAATGGGTATGTTTGAAGGAATAGTGGTTCCAACAATGTTGTATGGTTGCGAGGCGTGGGCTATGGATAGAGTTGTGCGCAGGAGGGTGGATGCGCTGGAAATGAGATGTTTGAGGACAATGTGTGGTGTGAGGTGGTTTGATCGAGTAAGTAATGTAAGGGTAAGAGAGATGTGTGGAAATAAAAAGAGCGTGGTTGAGAGAGCAGAAGAGGGTGTTTTGAAATTGTTTGGGCACATGGAGAGAATGAGTGAGGAAAGATTGACCAAGAGGATATATGTGTCGGAGGTGGAGGGAACGAGAGAAGTGGGAGACCAAATTGGAGGTGGAAAGATGGAGTGAAAAAGATTTTGTGTGATCGTGGCCTGAGCATGCAGGAGGGTGAAAGGAGGGCAAGGAATAGAGTAAATTGGATCGATGTGGTATACCGGGGTTGACGTGCTGTCAGTGGATTGAATCAGGGCATGTGAAGCGTCTGGGGTAAACTATGGAAAGTTGTGTGGGGCCTGGATGTGGAAAGGGAGCTGTGGTTTCGGGCATTATTGCATGACAGCTAGAGACTGAGTGTGAACGAATGGGGCCTTTGTTGTCTTTTCCTAGTGCTACCTCGCACACATGAGGGGGGAGGGGGATGGTATTCCATGTGTGGCGAGGTGGCGATGGGAATGAATAAGGGCAGACAGTGTGAATTGTGTGCATGGGTATATATGTATGTGTCTGTTTGTGTATATATATGTGTACATTGAGATGTATAGGTATGTATATTTGCGTGTGTGGACGTGTATGTATATACATTGTGTATGAGGGTGGGTTGGGCCATTTCTTTCGTCTGTTTCCTTGCGCTACCTCGCAAACGCGGGAGACAGCGACAAAGCAAAATATAAATGATATATATATATATATATATATATATATATATATATATATATATATATATATATTTATATATAAGGCGTCAGAATTTATTCAATTCCTTCAGCACGACGGTACGAATGTTTGGTACGAAAGCCAAGCAGTCATTTTCCAAGGATCGTAACGTCGTGCTCAAGGGGTGACAAACAACTTATTGTTGGCCACCATGTAAGCGAAGGTATTCGGTATATTTTCAGAGTGAGTGAACACCAGCGGCATTACACTCGAGTTATTATGAGTCACGTGTCAGGAAACCATTTAATGTCTTACCTTCCCTGGATGTGGAGCTGCCACGGACCTTTCCATCGTTGCTGGGTGTTGTTTAGTTGGTTATGAAATGAATACGTATTTCCTTTGTGTGTGTGTATATATATATATATATATATATATATATATATATATATATATATATATATATATATATAGTTTAACGTTTTATAAGACGATTCATCAGATTACAAGAAAGCTTGTGTCAGTTCTAGTATTGCCACATCACGTTAGAGGTAGTGTGATGTTGGGCCATGGTAACAGTGACGTAGACGTGCAACTCATGCGTGGAGCCGCCAAGGCCTCGCAGAGTTCTCTATTATTGTTCTTCTCTTGAAAGCTATAACCGAACTTTGTTTAGAGTAACAGAAGAGCTAAACATTTACGAAAGAGTTATTGAGTAACAGTGTAACGTAGTACATTGTTACCGAAGTGAGCGAAAGATGTGGACTCACCGCTTCCTCTCACATGTAATGTTCCTCCCAATTGCAGCCCATCCAATAATTTGTATTTATCACTTCCTTTTACGGTGTCGCTAAATACAGTGCGCAAGATGTCGCCGATGATTTTTCCAGTGTATAAATATGTATATGTCTGGTCGTGACTGCTGTAGTTGATCAAGATTCTCAGGTCGAAGGGAAAGTTATTATGGCCAGTGACAACACACCCGGGAATGTATGATCAGATGTTAGACGTGTATTAGCGAGTATCATAAAAAAAAGAAAGATTCGAGTTAAGGAAATCCAATTGATTTTATATGTATATATATATATATATATATATATATATATATATATATATATATATATATATATATCTTTCTTTTTTCTTTCATACTATTCGCCATTTCCCGCATTAGCGAGGTAGCGTTGAGAACAGAGGACTGGGCCCTTGAGGGAATATCCTCACCTGGGCCCCTTCTCTGTTCCCTCTTTTGGAAAATTAAAAAAAAAAAAAAAAAAAAAAAAAAAGTGAGAGGGGAGGATTTCCAGCCCCCCGCTCCCTCCCCTTTTAGTCGCCTTCTACGACACGCAGGGAATACGTGGGAAGTATTCTTTCTCCCCTATCCCCAGGGATAATATATATATATATATATATATATATATATATATATATATATAGATAGATAAATAGATCGCCGCTTCCCGCGTCAGCGCGGTAGCGCCAGGGAATAGACGAAGAATGGCCCATCCAAACATATATACACACAAACGCCCATACACACACATATACATACATATGCATATACATACACAGACATTTACATGTATACACGTGCACATATTCGTACTTGTTAGCCTTCGTCCATTCCTGGCGCTACCCCGCCCCACAGGAAACAGCATCACTACACCCTGCTTCAGCGAGGTATCGGCGGGAAAACATATATATATATATATATATATATATATATATATATATATATATATATATATATACTAATGGGAATATTAGTGTCATGGTTAATGATCATCTCATGGGGATGATATGGTCTTTTAAGAGTCCGTGACAAATTCGATGAGAACAAAGACGTGTTCTAAGGACAGAACTGCCAAGTTTCACTGTTATAAACCTGTTTGTAACAACAGATGTTTTTAAAAAAGAATGACTCGAACACTGTGACTGTCAGTTAACCTTCGTATAACCTCACAGTGAAGTTGCATAACGGAGTGTGTTGCAGAACATGTACATAATAACTAACTTTCACAGCCACAGAGGTAGTAACTGTCTTTACTGGCATGGTTGGCAAGTGCCCTCCTGCATAGTCACAGGGATCACCGCCGCAAAGAACCAGCAGGAACGTTAGATCATGTTTTTTTTTTCTTTCGCGAATCTGGACATTTCTTCTCATATTCACCACGGGGTTTTTACGTACGTCAGAACGACTGAGATCATGTAAGCCAGAAATGAATGACGAATGTTGTAAATCTCTATGGATGATGTACTATGAAATCATGTTACAGATACATTCAAACTTTACATTCAGCTTTTTTTCTTGTGTGTGATTCATGATGTTTAATGATAAACGATGAGTAGTAACATTAGAAGACTATGATTGGACATACGAGTCATGTAGTCAAGGTATCGGAACGTGTACCGAGTGTTGGGAGGGGTGCTGGAGCCATGAGGAGGAGGACAGGTACGGCATGTGACGGGCTGTGAAACCCCTCAACACCAGGTTAGCTTAAGGTTGCAGCAGCCTTCCACCGCCCCGCCACGTTCCAACCTTGACACCTGTAATTGCACACTGACAACCTGACATGTACACTATGTACTGTAAGAAGGACGGAAAATAATTTTTTATGATTAGTTATCACTTATCACAGTTGTACTATATATACACCTTGTGAAGTAACTCATGTTTATTTCCCTGACGATTTTTTTCCCTTTAACACTCACATGGGAATGTGATGTAAAAGAAATAGACAAGCTTTCAGTTTTTTTCCTATGTTGGAGGCTCCAGTGACGGACCAAAGTCCGCAACAAGACCGGGCATTAATTGCAATATGAAGAGGTTAATGAAAGCTTAAAAGTCGAGGGAAAGTAGTGACTAATTTTGCAGGAAATGAAGACATATCTCTTAAAAAGTGTCAGGTCATAGTTATTTTCTGGAAAGACATGAAAAGGCAGAGAGTTTCAAAGCTTCGAGGTGTAGTTAAAGAGACAGTTCTCAAAATTGCTATAATTTCATAAACTGCTCACTGGAACTTAAGACGCTACTGCAAAACTTTTAAAGGAAATAAGATGAATGTAATTATATATATATATATATATATATATATATATATATATATATATATATATATATATATATATATATAATGAATCCCATGGCTCTTCTCTGTTTGTGGTGTGTGATGAGAACGTTGGGTACAAGTCTGGCGTCGTTTTAATGAAAACCATCTCCTCAGAGCGCTTGATCCACCCAGCTCACACGGAGGCTGCTGCAACAGTTATAGTCATTAATCTTGTTCTAGTGGCTCTCGGAAGTAAAACTGAAAACGTGGAGTAAATATATCAAATGATCTCTATCAGTGCTGTCGTACCAGAATATCATCTGTTTTTATGATGCATTTTATGGAGTACATATTAAGTCTGCAGTACATGAACCAGTTCAGCACGAGTGTTGTCATCCTAGGGTTTGGTTGAGTTGGCGTTTAACCCGACTTATAATGACCAGTTCAAATTCCAGACCATAACTCCTCATACCCAAGGGTCGTATTAGTTAGTAATTCGATAAAACTACCGCACTATAACCACCCGAAGAGGTCGATGAGTATTTATTTACCAGCGTTCAGTTTTTTGACTGAATACAGCACACCACCATTTTTATGCTAAAACAATTATATTTATCTAGTATTTCGTAATCCTTTATTGTCGTGTTCAGGGCGTGTTTGTTGTAGCGTGCATATGCCTCCTTCGCTCTGTTTACTATCTTAACCCGCTGTGTTATCTCAACCTTCACTCTGTCTATCATAGCGTGTGATGTATACTTCGCTTTGTTATCTCAACCTTCACTGCCTGTCATAGCATGTGATCAGTATCTCCTTTCGTTAATTAGCTCAACCTTCGTCCTGTCATATTGTATGAGTTATGTTTCACTATACTATTTACTCAACCTCGTGCCTGTTTCCATCATTGCGTGTGATGTATATCCTTCGCTTTGTTGATTACCTTAGTTTATGATCTTAATCCCAGTCTATCGGAGCGCCTGAATTTTTTCTTTCACAAACTTTTTGTGTGCTTCTACTTTAGCATGTGATTGATGGTCTTCGCATTGTTGATTGTCTCAAATTTTAGTCTATCGTAGCTTATGATCTGTATTATTCGCTTTTTTCCTGTGCTCAACCTTAAGTCTTTCTTATAACGCATTACATATATTTAATATATTACCCAACATTCTGTTGCCGCTATAGCATATGATTTCCATATTTGTTTTGTTAGTCACCTTCAACTTGACTGTCTTCTGTATCATAATAAGGTGTTATATGTATCTTTCATTTTGCTAATGACCTCAACCCTTTAGGTAGTTAGAACTTGTGATTTATTGATTTGTTTTTAAAAAGTAGAGGTAGACTGCTCGTGTGCCTTCGACATCCATGTCCGTGTGCATTAAGTTTGACATCAGAGTTCACTTCTCAGCCGCTGTGTTATGTCCCTCACTTGCAAGTACATATTGACTAGCGCCTCAGCATCCCACCGTAACTCATTGAGGTCTCCCTGACCCACATTTTACACCTCAGAGGCCAATTTCGTTATCGGTGATTACATGTTAGTTTCCGTGATTAGTGTTTGTAAACACCAAATCAGATAGTAACCGTGATACAAAAGGGGTAAAATTCTAATTTTCTGTATATAAGTTGTTTGAGACAACTCGTTATTAGGGTTTGTAAAGAGATATAACTCATTTCTTCGAGAATTTACTGTGAGAAACCTGTAGTAGCTGGTGTTCTCGCGATTCAAACACTCTTCCCACAATTTTGCCACTTACGTTTTTTTTTTGGGGGGGGGGAGTAAAAAAAAAATCTATACGGAAGACTTTAGCCTCCTGGACTTACTAATGCCGCACTTCTATTAAGGTACAACCCTTGGGTACGATGGCCTACCCTTTGAATTCATCGGTAAAGGTCAGGTCAAGTCAAAGATCGCGCCGTTGTACTTTAGAGTCACACCGTAATACTCAAGAGATTAATATTATTTGTAAATACCGTTGTATGCCGATTGCGCACCCCATTAGCGGCCAAGGCGCTCCCTCCGATGCACAGGTGTAATGAGCTGTATCCCATTCATGGAACCCCTCTTGGCCTTGAGGCTGGACAACAATTCAAAAAGTCGGCAGCTCTGCCTCGCCGGCTGAGCATTGCCAGGCGTATGATGAAGGCCATCATCAGCCCACAGACAAGAGTTCACAAATGATTCCTACCAGACATTACAGCTTAAGTGCAAATATTTCATCCATAACAATGATGTACCTTTGATACTTGTGAAGTATCAAAACCTCACTAATTGTAAACAGTTCTTTTGTTATGTTTTGATATGCAATCCAAACATTGTTGATCAGCTGATGTAAACTTCACGTACTGTGTATGTTGCCTAATCATTCATTGTGATGCCCAAACCATGTTAACATTTCTCTCTGTATCCTCTTTTATACTCCCGGCCACAGGATGGGAAGGAGTCCCCAGTAAATTAGCAACGCTCGCGGCAAAAATATAAATAAATCAAGGATAATATATGTATATATATATATATATATATATATATATATATATATATATATATATATTAAAGTGTGTGTGTGTGTGTGTGTGAAGAAAGCGAGGAACAGCATGAATGGAAGGCTGTCTCCCCATGACACAGAAATATTAATGAAAGTAGTAATTTTCCGCATTTATGACTGATAATTTCATGAATTAAGTGAACGATGATTCATTTCGAGTTTATATATAAACTAACCTGAGAGTGTCAACTCTTGATGTCTTTAATCCATTATTCTATTCCATGATTATCTCGTGTAACGGTAAACTTTGTCAGTGAAATGTTACGATTTACACAACCCCATAGTTTGTTGTATTTCACCCAAGTGCACGTTACGAACTGTGGGGTCAGCAAGTGAATGGCTATAACTGAAGGTATTGCAGGGTATTATCGGGTAGGTTATTACCCCCTGGTGAGGTGGACTGCGATGCCCTCGCCTGGACCCTCGCTATAAAGAACACACGTGTCTAAAAAGTACTGTAATCCAAGGGGTGCCTTTAGTTGCCTTCGCTAAGCATTGCTGGCATTACCTTGCGAACCCTGAAGATGTAAACCTGTGTAAGGTTATTTGGTTACTCGGGAGAACGCAAGCATGAAGTGTTTCAGAGCGAAGAGTTGGCAGAGTTACACAACCTGAATGAGCGTCCAGTTGCGAGGCTGCTATGCAAGCGACCACAACTGGAAGCTGATGATGGCTGGCTCGCTAACCTCCTTGTTTGTTTGATGAATATTTGGGAAGGAATTTGTTTCTCCCATTTTACCAATTAAAAGAGTCCAGTAATTTACTGTAAAAGTTATGAGAAATGAACTCCCTTTAATTATTACTTTGGCTTACTATTAACAATTGTCCACTAGAGTCGTAAAGCAACACGGCAGATCTTTATTGGAATTGCACGCAGCTTAGAATTTGTTATCCTCTTGACCACCACGGTGCAACCTCTAAGCACGACGGTACAATCCCTGATTGTGACGACGTATCATTTAACTTGATCCGTACGGGTCAAGACAAAGCATGATACCAAGCTTCATGTATTGTTGTAAGGTTGTTGATCAGTGTGGTAACAAGCGTGGCGAGCCACACCGTGGCTTCATTACTCGTCTAATGCAGTCTCAGGAAATTTTTTGAAATTACTTGAGGTGGACGGTGGTTCACTGTAAACACTGATATATCTTTTCTAGCGGAACCTTGACAGAATTTTTTTCGTTCATGCCTGGCGCAATTGCCGTCCTGGTGAGAGTAGATTTAACCGTCATTCAAACCTGGTACCAAGCTGCACCGGACTAGGCTGCACCATATGTCATGTTGGTCAGTACAACGTTGGATGAGCGGTAGACTTTCCTCCATAACGGTGTACATTCACTTGCTACGTTTCCGTATTGCAATTACAGTTCTAGGATCCATAGTACGTACATTTTCTGTCATTCTTATTATTTTTTCACGGAAAGAGTATCCTTTAATACCTAGAACACAAGGGTACGACCACTGAACTGGTGGTCCTTTCACTTAAGCCGTAAGGTTCAGAGATACTGCCATCATACTCAAGGGTCATACGTATAGCTGTGCTCAAGGGTATATTTACAGATACTTGTGCTAATTTAACAAGGGTAGCAAGTAAATATTTAGCCAGTAGTAATGATATTAGATGAAAAGCAGAAAAAAATCGTATGAAAATGAATAGGAATTCATCATAGATCTCGGCGTGTCTTTTCTTTTTACAAAAATTGATGGTCTGAAGAATGGCCAGGCTTCTGCTGGACTGCATGTAAGTGGAGCGTCAAGTGAAGTGTTGCCACACGAGGAGACGTGGGCTTGGCTTCCCCGGCAGAGTTTGCAGACTTCAGCAAGGTCGCTGGTCAACCCCGGGCTCTCCCAGGCTCGCAGCTCCCACACAACAATACAATGAGGACTGTTGCGGAAACCTTACTGATTACAAGATCTAGGCTTTGGATTTGTCGTTCACTTACATTGCTGAGTGTTCCATCGTATATTTGCCGTGTGTGTATGTTTCCTAATTGTATCTGAGCAAACACAAGGCAAGATTATGTTACCTTGAGTGATGTTATGCGTCGCGTCTCTTGCTGATAAACTCGGACACGAGAGACAACGTTACTACACACACCAGGTGGTGAGCAGATGCTACTACGCTAGTAAACCTGCTGGACACAGCAGCCTCAGCCTTCAGGCCAAACTTTCTTCCCCGCTGTATTAATGAAACCACATGACTACCGCTAGGGTACTCCCACTGGGGGGGGGGGTGGATTTTGACTATTCTGCTTATTTATAAGTAGCGCTGTCATAACATTCTCAAGGATCCGCTCTTTGTGATTAATGGGTAAAATGATCATTTTCATTTCATAGGATAGGCTGTATTTATATGCTCATGCATAGGTGTATGTAATAACTGAAGAATGAACAAAGTCATGCAGACTTGAGAAATGTAACACTTAATTTAACTATGTTGTTCTTTATCGTTTTAGTGCCTTCGGTAGCAGCAGCAGCAATGGCTTCAGTGAACCTGATATGTTAAAGTCCATATCTACTTCCACTGTGTTTTTGGTAAACTTTACACTTTAATAATCAATCTCGATAATCTCTAGAGAAACAACCCAGTTCTTGCCTCCTGGCGAGGGGATCAGGGCGGCCATGAACGAGTGGTTCAACGAGGAATTGATTGCCTTAATTTAGTTGCCTTAAAGAGACATGCCAGAGGTAGAGATGACCTTATGATCAGGATTGCTGAAGCCATGGTTACTTCTGGTAGACACTGAGGACAATAATGAATAATGTAGTGTTTCTGTGTAGGAAATGCTTTGGCATTGAATTTCATCACTTGAACAGAGATGATTTAAATCATAGACCAATGACAGCGTTTAGACAATTTCTCGTATTAATGTTTCCCATTATTCAACAAAAAATTGCATTACTTCGTTCGATCTTGATATATTGAGAAATATATATATGTCAGATATGAATCGCCTGCCCTGTATAATGTGAGCACGTTGGTTGCAGTTTGATGTTACTTTACTAGCATTACCCTTAAACTAAGCTCATTTCCTGTATATATAATTTGATTATATAACCGTAGGATCCCTCTTTTGGGGTTATAGGGTTACTGCAGCTCCAAAGCTGCGTTCCTGTAAGGAGCAAGGAAATGGTCGACAATTTTTAATGGGGTGAAAGATTATCGACATAATAGTAGTACTCCCATTCATCCATTGGCGATGAAAGAACCTTGTTAGAGGTGACTTTTCACTTGCGATGTAACCACTTTATATATATATATATATATATATATATATATATATATATATATATATATATATATATATATATATATATACTTTCATGTGTACGTGTAGGAAGAGAGGAAAGTGATTGGTTCTCAGTGAATGTAGGTTTGCGGCAGGGGTGTGTGATGTCTCCATGGTTGTTTAATTTGTTTATGGATGGGGTTGTTAGGGAGGTAAATGCAAGAGTCTTGGAAAGAGGGGCAAGTATGAAGTCTGTTGGGGATGAGAGAGCTTGGGAAGTGAGTCAGTTGTTGTTCGCTGATGATACAGCGCTGGTGGCGGATTCATGTGAGAAACTGCAGAAGCTGGTGACGGAGTTTGGTAAAGTGTGTGGAAGAAGAAAGTTAAGAGTAAATGTGAATAAGAGCAAGGTTATTAGGTACAGTAGGGTTGAGGGTCAAGTCAATTGGGAGGTGAGTTTGAATGGTGAAAAACTGGAGGAAGTGAAGTGTTTTAGATATCTGGGAGTGGATCTGTCAGCGGATGGAACCGTGGAAGCGGAAGTGGATCATAGGGTGGGGGAGGGGGCGAAAATTTTGGGAGCCTTGAAAAATGTGTGGAAGTCGAGAACATTATCCCGGAAAGCAAAAATGGGTATGTTTGAAGGAATAGTAGTTCCAACAATGTTGTATGGTTGCGAGGCGTGGGCTATGGATAGAGTTGTGCGCAGGAGGATGGATGTGCTGGAAATGAGATGTTTGAGGACAATGTGTGGTGTGAGGTGGTTTGATCGAGTAAGTAACGTAAGGGTAAGAGAGATGTGTGGAAATAAAAAGAGCGTGGTTGAGAGAGCAGAAGAGGGTGTTTTAAAATGGTTTGGGCACATGGAGAGAATGAGTGAGGAAAGATTGACCAAGAGGATATATGTGTCGGAGGTGGAGGGAACGAGGAGAAGAGGGAGACCAAATTGGAGGTGGAAAGATGGAGTGAAAAAGATTTTGTGTGATCGGGGCCTGAACATGCAGGAGGGTGAAAGGAGGGCAAGGAATAGAGTGAATTGGAGCGATGTGGTATACAGGGGTTGACGTGCTGTCAGTGGATTGAATCAAGGCATGTGAAGCGTCCGGGGTAAACCATGGAAAGCTGTGTAGGTATGTATATTTGTGTGTGTGGACGTGTGTATGTACATGTGTATGGGGGGGGGTTGGGCCATTTCTTTCGTCTGTTTCCTTGCGCTACCTCGCAAACGCGGGAGACAGCGACAAAGTATAAAAAAAAAAAAAAAAAAAAAAAAAAAAAATATTCTTTCATACTATTCGCCATTTCCCGCGTTAGCAAGGTAGCGTTAAGAACAGAGGACTGGGCCTCTGAGGGAATATCCTCACCTGGCCTCGTTCTCTGTTCCTTCTTTTGGAAAATTAAAAAAAAAAAACGAGAGGGGAGGATTTCCAGCCCCCCGCTCCCTCCCCTTTTAGTCGCCTTCTACGACACGTAGGGAATACGTGGGAAGTATTCTTTCTCCCCTATCCCCAGGATATCCCACGTATATATATATATATATATATATATATATATATATATATATATATATATATATATTATTATATATATATTCCTATGAGTCCACAGGGAAGATTTTCCCCATGGACTCATAGGAATATCTTGATCACGCGCAAATTGTGATCCTTTCCTATATATATATATATATATATATATATATATATATATATATATATATATATATATACATAAGGAATAGATTTGTTGACACATTGTCACTTCTGTGAACAACAAATATCTATAATAGTTTACCACTATATCTGTGCGATTTTGCATAGTTACTGAAGAAAATATTAAGATTATATAGAACAGTTACTCTTCTGTAAACCCCTCGAACATGATATGGTTACCTTTAACCTGACCCTAGGGGTCGTGTCAGAGGTTCGTCCATAGTATTGTAGTTTCTGACGTCATTATCTTACTCGAGAAAAAATGAACTATTGTCATAAATGTTTTATAGGAAATGTGAACAGGAGAATTTCCTTACCTAGATACTACAGCGGGATTTTCCAACAAGGCGCCTCAACCTTAAATGAAAAGAAGAGATTTAAGATTTTGTTTGTGAAAAGTTGAAATGTTAGCTATTCCCTCTTTAACAGGTTTATTTCTTGATAACTTTATATATGTTACTTGTTGCCTTGATTATGGTGATAATAGTCTTCATCCTGACAACACCTGGTGGTGGTTTATTCCAGCGTTATACAACTCTACACCTGAAAAGTAAAGCCCACATGAGTATATTTCTTTACCTTAAATTTCGGGTTTTTGAATTTTCCAATGCGAAAAATTGTCGTCGGAATTATGATTTTTGAAAACTTCTTTAAGTTGCCCCTGGAATATTTTTTTCAAGTCTTTTCATCGTTAGGTTATGTTCGAGCGACGAAATTTTTGTTCTCTGTGTTCGTTTTAGTTTTATCCTCAGTTAAGTTTGATGAAAACCTATACAGCATATTCTAGTAGATGGGATCTAAAGCTAACCGTAGTAAATTTGTTGCAATAATTGAGAAACAGGCAAAGCCATGTAGATAAACAGGAAGTAAAGATATTGATGCATTTTCAATAAATCCATACCTAAGGGTCATACCGTCGTGCTCAAGGACTGTACCGTTGTGGTCAGGAGGTTAAACCAAATATTTTAGAACTACCAGAAGCATGTTAGGGAGCAAGATTGATACAGTTCCACTGCACAGTATGGATCCTTAAAGTTACCCGCCTTAACTGGTTGGCGTATGCCCATGTTACTGTTAACATGACATGGCGGGAACTGTCAGGAGGTGCCAGTGTTACCACACCCAGCCTGCCACCATCACCACCACCCACCACAACCGCCAGGAAGCCACACTTTCTCATGACCTGCCAATCATATTCACCCCCCCCCCCCTACCATGTCCCCTGCCTTCACCGTGTCAGGTCTCGTACATTACTCTTTTGAACACGACTGTACTTACCCATGGATATGATGAGTTGATAACATGGACTTTAAAGCGACCCTTGAGGGTCGAGTCAAGTTGAGCCATTACCGTTGTGTTCAAGGGTCGTTCCTTTCGTGATTGAGAGGCTCGTCTGTGGCTTTGTTGGAGGTCGTTAGACCAACAACACCCATAGTGGGGACGGGGGATAACAGGAGGTCATCAAAAGTACGACACCTGTGGTTAGGTTGGTGCGTAGGTGTGGGGGGTAGCAGGTGGTCATCAGAGGTACGACACTTGTAGTGGGTGTGGGGGTAGCAGGTGGTCATCAGAGGTACGACACTTATGGTGGGTGTGGGGGTAGCAGGTGGTCATCAGAGGTACGACACTTGTGGTGGGTGTGGGGGTAGCAGGTGGTCATCAAAGTTACGATACCTGTGGTGGGGGCGGGGGTAGCTGGTGGTCATCAGAGGTACGACACTTGTGGTGGGTGTGGGGGTAGCAGGTGGTCATCAGAGGTACGACACTTGTGGTGGGTGTGGGGGTAGCAGGTGGTCATCAAAGTTACGATACCTGTGGTGGGGGCGGGGGTAGCTGGTGGTCATCAGAGGTACGACACTTGTGGTGGGTGTGGGGGTAGCAGGTGGTCATCAGAGGTACGACACTTGTGGTGGGTGTGGGGGTAGCAGGTGGTCATCAAAGTTACGATACCTGTGGTGGGGGCGGGGGTAGCTGGTGGTCATCAGAGGTACGACACTTGTGGTGGGTGTGGGGGTAGCAGGTGGTCATCAGAGGTACGACACTTGTGGTGGGTGTGGGGGTAGCAGGTGGTCATCAGAGGTACGACACTTGTGGTGGGTGTGGGGGTAGCAGGTGGTCATCAGAGGTACGACACTTGTGATGGGTGTGGGGGTAGCAGGTGGTCATCAAAGTTACGATACCTGTGGTGGGGGCGGGGGAAGTAGGAGGGTTGTGAGATATACGACACGGTCGGTAAGGTTAGTGTACTGCCACACGGGGTGTACAAACAACATCATTAGCGACACACACGGACTCCAAGTGGAAACATTCCTTTCACTTTTCACCCCACATGAGTTATGGTGAGGCGTGATACACTGGGAGGGGTGGTGTCTGGCTGGTTGGTACACGGGCGGGGAAACAGGAGCAGACGGCTGGACCTTGTAAAGGCGGTGTAGTCAAGCTGTTCTATTACTATTACTACTACTACTACTGGAGGCTTTTGCTGTACATAATTGATGCATGATTTGACTGGTTGGTCTGGAGCACTCGTTCTGGTGAGGGTGAGGAAGGTAATTTGTTTCATTTTGGTCGCGTTAGATAATAGTGTCCATCTGTGAGAAATAACTAGGCTGAGAGAGAGAGAGAGAGAGAGAGAGAGAGAGAGAGAGAGAGAGAGAGAGAGAGAGAGAGAGAGAGAGAGAGCAGCAGCAGTGTTGCGGATGATAAAGCGTTCGGGTTCAGAAGTGAGGGTTGGGGAGCTTGATTAAAGGAGAACTGCCCTTGACTGACTCCTGTGGAAGGTGAAGATGATGAAAAGGTAGCCACCCACCGGACAGGGAGGGATGATCCCCACTAACCCGAGTATCCACTGGTAACATAAGGATATTCAGAACAAGATCAAAACCCCATCTGTTTTGTGAGACACGACTTAGTTCCATGACGTAGGGTTTACCAGAAATATTAAAGATGAAGTTGTTACGAAGTATATTGGCAGAGTAGAGATGCTGAGTGAACGAATGTTAGGAAGAAGTAACTGCGTTGGGAGCAATGATAGGAATCAGTATGAAATTAGGCTTTGTAATCAGTGAAGACAAAGTCAGTGTTTAAATTAGGAAGACACTGGATCAATGTCTGGATTGGGAAGTACGTAGTCCGTGTCGGAATCATGTTTACTGATAAATATTTGACCTCTTGACAATTAGATATTGGCTCAGGCGATCGTACCCAAGGGCTGGCTGTTGACAATTAGGTGTTAGGTCAAAGGGTCATGCCCAGGTAGTTCAAAGTCTTCCTGTTTCAGTAACGGAGTTGGTCCACCTCAGATCTGAATTTTGAGAGTGATACACATTAGTCTCCCCGTAGACCTCTACCTGGTTGCTTAGGTCCTTCAGTGCATGTTACATTTCCCATCTTCTCACAGCTTTTGCTCGGTTAGAAAAGATAGGGCCAGGATATTTAAGACATTTTAAAGAAATCTGTGGTATTCTTAGTATCTTAGTAACAAAATTCTAATTTGTTTAGGATTATCGTAAACCTGTGCTTCTAGTTACCGTTTAGTGCTGGGGCACCTGTGCCTTGCAAACACTATTCAGTTTACACGAGCTCAGCGATACGATCCTGGAGAGCGAGGTTATAATTTGACCTGATACCTTATCACGTAGTCGCACAGCCATAGGATGAATCATTACATACGTGATAAAGTTTAATTTTTGTGCAGTATTTGTTAGAGGTTACTATGAATTAATAAGCTTCTGACTCCAGTAACTGAAACCTATAGAATGTTCTGTATACAACTCAATTCTACCATAAAATATTTAAGGTTATCTTATTTTGGGAAACAATATTATATTCAATTTTTTATGAACACTTGAGTAAGATATATATGTTTGGTTACAACGCATTTAGAAACTCATTTGGTTTTGCGTTCGTATGTCTGTGAAGAACATGAGTAAGATCATAAATTTATTAACATGATTTTTGTAATAAGTTATGATTGGCCTATTTAAATGTTTGATATGGAAAATATGCTGATTGTATGATCTGTTAATTTAATAAGTAATGCTAGGAGTTGAGCCAGCAATAACTGCGACTGTACGAAATAGCGAATGCGTAGGGCAGTCTTGGCTCTGGTGTGGTGACGGAGAGGAAACATGGCGAGGGAAGCGGCACACGTTGCTGCTAAGTGTATCGAGTGTGGAGAAAACGGAGGATATCTTGGTATGTTCAGAACACTAACAGAAAGTAGAACTAGATAACACCATTACAACCTTGTTATGTGAATGATCTAACCAGATATGTCATTATTAAGTGAGCCGGCGGTGGCACAGGGAGGTGCCACTATTTATAGCTAACGCTCTAACATTATCTTGGGGAGCGACTGGCGACTGTGACGTCATGAACGCTCAGCTGACTTCTTGAAGATGGCGGCCGTGACGTCATGAAACGGATCTTTGGTCATTATACATGCATCATTATGGTAAATATATGGTCACAGGAATAAGTAATACTTTAATACCATTTCCTATACGTTTAGTTTCCCTTGAGTATAATTTATAAGTATTATCATGGCCGTTTGTCGGTGGTGTTAAAGGCTGATTTGGTGTCCACTTGTGTTGATGCGCCCGCATGATGCACTGTAAACATGCTCCAGTGGTTCAGTTTACGAAGGGTAACTTGAAACCTTTACTCTTACATGTATATGATACAGGCTTGAGCAAGATTATGTTCGTACCTTTATCATATGGAACATGTGTACGCATACCAGGAAGGTGTTTGGTACAAATGTGTGCTTGATGAAGGAAAGGGTACTTTAAGGGATGTTGTTGGCTCAGGTTTGTGTACTGTCTGAAGTTTTACAGAAGTTTTATAGAGAATTACCGGAATCTCATTTGAAGTTCATTTGCATGGGATAGGAATGTATACAACACATGAACAAACTACTCTTACAAGGACTTGGCATGTATAGCACGAAGGTTGTGTAAACGTACGCACACGTCCTTCACATGTATAAACAAACGATGTGTAAGCCATGAACAGACGGACATGGACCCGAACTGAAGATGTTGGTTACAAAGGCTGCGTATAACATGAACAAACGGACTCTGACCGGAATGAAGATGTTAGGTACACAGACTGCGTATAACATGGACGTGGTCTGAAGATAGATATAAAGGCTCCAGGTAACATGAACAAACAGCCATGGACCTGAACTGAAAATGTTGAGAACAAAGGCTGCGTGAAAACATGATTGAGCAGACACGGCCCCGGGCCGAAGAAGGTGGGTACAAAAGCTCCGTACAACATGGACACACTGACTTCAAGTAAGTAAACAAAGGGAACCTGCATCACGGATACACTCCTGTACCAGAACCAAAGGTGTGCAGAACAAATATTCTGCACGTCATGAACAGTGAGACAGACCAAGACCGGAGATGTACAGGACAAAGGCTGGAAGGAATGTATTGAGAAACAATCCAGGGCTAAAGATGTACAGTGCATAGACTGTATAGCATAGCAATGCGATCACGAGTAATTTTTGTCCCGTATAGATTCGTATCCTAGGCGAAGCTGTTGTCCCACACCCTACCCAGGCGTTTAACGTCCAATTGAGGTGGTCGATAAATGGGCACCTGCATTAGTCTGGGTTGTATGTTTGTATATGTGCACAAAAAGGAATAGAGTACATACGTACATGTTTAAGAAACGGGTCTACACAAGTGCAAAACTTTTCCCGTCACAAATTTAAACCACATAACTGAAATGGAAGTGTGCAGACTAAGGTTTCCTAAAATGTATTGGGTATTGTTACAGAAATGTATATATGTGTGCGGGAGATAGATTGCATAAACAGAGACAAACTAGAACGAGAGTGTATTATAACAAAGGGAGACGAGCCTTGGAGGTGTGTGGGCTGGACACGCCTGCCACGCACGGTCACTTGGTAAATGAAACGTCTGATGGTATCCTCAGTCATATTTAACCCTTTCAGTGCGATGATTCAGATCCTTTGAATATGACGACTAGTCATCGGTCTAATGGGTTAACTCATTGTTTTCAAGTCATCATTCTTACAGGTTGAGTCATCATACACAAGGGGTATACTCGTACACAACGAGGTTGTGGAGTGTAAACAATACATTCTTTGTGAAGTTATTGGAATAAAGATAGGGTAACAGTTTAACAGCGTATAGAAGGATGTGAATGGTGTAGTTAGGGATCTCTAGTGTGTTGGGCTCTTTAGGATTTTGTTGGGAGAGGTGACACTAACGGCAACATTAGCTTAGGGTATGAGGTGAGCAGTGAAGGTGAATGTCTTGTGCAGATTTGCGTTTCTGCTCATATATATATATATATATATATATATATATATATATATATATATATATATATATATTGGAGGGAGGTCTTAATCCATAGGGCCCCATCTTATAAACTTCCTATGTATCGGTATTCACATTTTCAGTATGCAGCCTATTCATCCACTGTTCTTGTACTTGAGAAGTTCTGATATATATATATATATATATATATATATATATATATATATATATATATATATATATATATATATATATATATGTTGTGGCCTCTCGTTGTATCTTTTTTAAGAACTAATCACTGTCGACATCAGGGAACTGGTTTAAGGACATGAAGGCTGCGATTGTGTCACCCCTTATTCTTTTCTCTTCCATGGTGGACAAATATATGACCTGACCTATCCTTGAACTCGGCTCTCAAAATTTAGGATCGCATGGTCGATGCTCTCCCCTGGACCTTCTCTGTTAATTTTTTTTCTCAAGTGCAGTGACCAGTTATGAGAATTATATCCCAATGTGTGTAAGACCTTGAGGTGAGGAGCCGAGAGGTGGGAGCCTAGTAGACAAGAACCCGTACCATCAAGGCTGCCGAGAGACAGTCCCGTCACAATAACCGACTCCCAGGACGAACATGTTTACATATGATGTACTCTTGGTTAACTCACACTGTGGCATGATGTGATGCTCTTATGATAGCTGTTTTATGCCGCTTATGCCATACACTGCACAACTATTGTTATACACAACTTGCATCATAAGATGTTCAAGAGTACTTTTTCACTTTGAAATTTCAAAGTAGAGTACGAGTATTATTTTTTTTCTTTGTTTACAGCTTGAATTTTCGGTATATATTAGTTTTTTGATATTTTTGACTTTCACATTGAGTCACTATGGTCGTACTAAAGTGACTGGGAAATCCTCAAGTCAAATTCCATGTCCATTTTTACACCAGTGTCATCGTCATCAGGTGGCCTCCGGGTGCTGGCGCGAGTCATTGTTTGTTAGTGTGAAGGAAGAACAGGATTTGGTCTCCAACTGATATTTTATCACTTGTCCATGAGGAGACTGTTAGCTGATACGGTGATGAGCATGTGTTTAGATGCTACACGAGGGTTATTTTAAACTTGTACTGTGGACTGTCCTTGTTTGTCTCGCATATGTCGTAGGACGGGACTCTGTACAGAAAGGCGACTTCTGTCGTAGGACGGGACTCTATACGGAAAGGCGACTTCTGTCGTAGGACGGGACTCTGTACAGAAAGGCGACTTTTCAGTTAATTGTCTGCAGAAAACCCTCGAGTGACAGATTTATTGATGACTACAAGTATCCGCCAACGTATACAGCATACAAAAACAAAAGGTTTGAATTTTGCGAGAAAAAAAAAGTATGCTAAGTTTACCAGACGTAGAGAATCTGTGCACTGTCATGGATTCACTGTACCTGATGTCCGTTATAAAGAAAAAAAAATGTTCCCTGCCTTATACACAGCACAGGAAGTTACAAACATGGTGAGCATAATGTGGATTTTCTGTAACATATTAAACCTTAGTTATCTACCTTTTCTAACTTAGGTTTGAACATTGACAGAAAATCCCCATGGTACTCTTTAGGTCAATAACTACCTACTTAAAAAGAAAAAGCTAACTCGTAGATGAAGCATTAGTGGCGGTCGTGTGTGGACTAGGCTGTGGGACGCTGTCTGCTCGGGAACGTTGTTGTCATACTGACGGTACCGAGCTGGGCCATGGTGGTACATCACTTCCTCTCCGTCTGTCGTATAGTTATGTAGAAATGTTGTACAACACTTATTTGACATCTTCAGAAGGACGTTACTACCCTTAGGTATGATGACGCTATTTATCACGTGACTCTTAAAAGGGTCAGGTTTTCGAAAGGCAAGGCCATCCTATACAAGGGTCTTCCTATCGAGTTCAAGAGTCCTACCGTCGTACTTCAGGATCTTACGGTGGTGTTGAAGGGTAATTCCTTACTCATGAAGACTTCTTTGTTCTTTGTTAGTATCCTTCAACTTGTATGACGACACACGATTCACTATTCACCCGTGACCTTGTGACGATAACAAGAAAATCCTAACCTCTGATCTTTAAGATAACTTGTTGAACTGAACTTTGCTCTATATTGTCCCATGCTGTCTTGTCTCGTTATTGATTCATCCCTGAAAATGGTTTACACTCGCGAAGAGATATCGCAAAGAATATATTAAGGGAATAGATGTTCGGGATAATTTCAGGCGTGTTGCGCTTACATTAAATACCGTGTGGTGTAGACTTTGTTTTTCAGGTCCACGGGAGCATGGGAAGAAGAATGTTTGATACAGGAGGAAGGTTACCTACTGTGCGTTCGCCTGGTAAACACAAGAATGATCCAGGCATTGACGCAAACAAATACCCTGCTGATTGTTGTCAGGACAATTGCCAGACTATTATATAATAACAAGAAATGTAGGGGAGGGGGGGTTGACGAGCACATATATATTTATATGTTGAACATGGAGAGATGGGGGTTGTTAAATAGCGGGTCACAAAACAGCTGACGAGGTAAACACAACACCGGCAGCAGTTGCGTGGACGTGAACGTTCAAGGTCGGGTGTTCAGGAAGCCTAACAACACCCCTCCCCCCCCTTACACACACCACCACCACCACCGTCACCATAAAATGTTTGGAATCCGTTCAACTTGACTGAGGAAATTGCATATTGGAAAGGAGAAGGTAAAAGGGGAACTATATATATATATATATATATATATATATATATATAAAGTGGATGTCTCCAACTGATGGTTGAATGTTAAAGAAAAATCTTTACCATCAAAATGTTTTTATTCGTATATATGTGGCGGTGGGGGTGACACCAGTGTAAACCTTACCCAGTTAAACACACACACACACAAGCGCGCGCACTGTACTAGGGACAACGGACATAGTAATTATGCTATGACTGGTAACGGAATTTCCGTTTCTGCCCCCTTGACGCACAAACCCTTTCGGAGTAGAGAATTTCTCTTGTTTATAACCTGTATTTTCTGATCGTAAAAGAAGAGCTAACACCAGGAGTAAGCAGGAGGCTAACCATTGTTATTGTTGTCGAATGCCGTGTCCTCACAGTCATATACAGACGAACGGTTCTAGAGTACTTTAAGCTGTCATTACGAGGAATGTATGTACACACTTGCCACAACTGTCTCCTCTACAGTGAGTTAACAAGTCAGTTGAAGGGTACATTAGTTATATGTATTTGATGTGATTTGCTGTAAACGTTCGAGAAAACTGTTTGAGGCGATGCGATGATGGACGCGTTCCTGTTGCGCAGAATAATATTGGCATTGGATATTGTTGTCTACGTGAACGTGGCAGCAGTCGGTATAAAGGACTACTGGTCTAATATGGTTATTATGTAAGGAAAATAACCTAAACGTCTCTGGAAGAAACCCCGATCGTCCTTTATGAAACTAATCCAGTAACCACCATATATTTAATAATGGTGTCTTGCTCTCCCTTTGTCATTACTAAACGCATTTCAGAAGGGCTTGTATAGCGTTCAATATATAAGGTAATGTTTTCCCGAAAGCAACAGCCTCGTCAACCACATGAGATGCCACTCATCGCTTCCGTGACGCCTGCTGGCGTTAAGTTACTTTCCATGCAAGCCACGTATTTTATACGTAATATTGATGCAGTTCTGAAGGACTTCCTTTTATATTGAAGCTTTAGACAGTCTTCTTTATATATGCTATGTATGTATTGTGTATATGTAAATCCTGTTTGTTTTATATGCACTGTATGTATTGTATGTAAACCGTATTGAATAATACTAACACCTACCACATAAATTAGGTGACATTGTACAATAATACCCAGTGACAGCACTTGGACACCATTTGCTTACTTTTTCGGGATAAAGACTTGAAATAAAAAAAAAGATTGCTGGATTTTAAGGCATCTTTAAATCGGGTGTTTCATATATGGATGTCATTATAGTATTTCCCATTATGTTCTTTCTAGTGTTATTCTGTAATTTCATGGGTTTCAGAAACTCGTTCCTTTCATTTCGCATTGTAGTATTCTTGTGTATTATCTGTTAAACTTGTATACCTCACTTGAGGCTATGCATATATTTTTATTATACTTAATCTCCGTTTCCTGCCTCAGCTAGGTAGCACTAGGAAACAGACGGAGAGGCACACACACACACACACACACACACACACATATATATATATATATATATATATATATATATATATATATATATATATATATATATATAAACGTTTATGTATGTATTGAGGTTATGTACGTATATATTTATATATTTACACTGCCAGTTGCAACTGGCATTACTGTACTGCAGCACCTTGCCCTATTGTGGATGAGGTCCCTGTTCTCTTGAAATGACACTGAAATCTGAATTTAGAAGTATGTCTGGTAATTGCAGTACGGTCTGCAAACAGGTGTGACTCGTTTTATCCCCAGATGGTAAAGGAGGAAGACGATAATGAAGGAAATGGCGCGCGCACCGTTAGACAATGGCGCCATCGGGTAGTCATCAGGAACGACTCCCCGCTAATGGCTGTTGGTAAACGTTAGGCGGCGAGGGAGACAATGCGCGTTGTTGTACCGTTACACAAGGAAGAGAGGAGCGGGAGTTCTCTTCTGGTGGGGACCCTCCGTGACTTGGTGATGAACTAAACACCTTGACCAGCTGCCTCACGAGGCTCCATCAGCAACACCTTCCATCCGGGTTACAGGTGCTGAGCCTGGCGCCCAGGCAGTGTGTTGGTGAGGCTTCAGCCCAGCTCACTGTAAGGGTGTGCACTTGTCCTTGTATTTACCCCCCCCCCCCCAATCCCCATGCTCCTGCCAAGGCCAACCAACCCCCACCTTCATCCTCGCCCCGTGCCACCCTTCTGCCTGGTGGCTGGTCCGGCCACCCACCAACCCTCCCTCCGCCGCCACCAAGGTCGCCAGCCTCCTCACCATCTCCCACATTACTATTAATATTCACAACTGAGACTAATCACTTTTTCATCATAGATTTTTAGTTTGAGAGTGACCGGTGGATGAGGAACCGGCCAAGAGATAGTTATCTAAACATGTCCTTGTACTGCCCCCGTTATGTCTGGGGTAAACACTGAAGGTTATGCAATACCCAGTCATTTGTGTTGTGTCGCCTTAACCATTGAAGACCACACCCAGGCCAACTGGGGTCATGCACGGTTAATGCACGCCTTTAAACCTTATTTATGGATATTCGATTCACTCTTGTCCACAGACTATTCTCATATTTGTATTCAGAATCTTATCTTCCCTGACGATGTGAGTACACACGAATGTGCACTCGGCTTATCGTGTTTCAGTTTCCTCATGGATGTCAGCAAATACTATATCACGGCATCACTTTGACCAACAGCTTTATATATATATATATATATATATATATATATATATATATATATATATATATATATATATATATTATTGTGTGTAAAAACTAGTTGATATGAATTACGTGACTCACTCAAAGACACTGCTCTACAAGTACATTAGTTTCAGTGTTATTAACTGAAGGTCTTGAGAAATGCAAAATTTATTTTGATGTACGCATTTGAGCTGTTTGATCAACCATGGTAAGTGTACCCTTACTTCTGTTCACAAAAGCCGAAGTGACATAGTGCGCTCTTCGCCTGTCTGCTCAAGAGGTCCGGTTATTATTATTATTATTATTATTATTATGGCATGAAAGGTGTGACCACATGCAAAGTGCAGCTTTTTCTGTTAAAATTAAAAATCTAACGACGTGATCAGAGTGATCGATGATAAAACATTTGCTTTTGCATATCCATTTCCCGGCAGTAATATGAGTGTAGGTATTTAGTATGAAGCTGTATGATGGGACCCGATACTGGAACACTGTCATCAAATGTGATGATAGAATGTCCAGGAAGATTGATGAGTCTCCTAAGCACATATCGCACAATGAATGTTAGGAACCCTATGGTTACTTCTGGACTTTAATTACAAGTGTTGAGCGAAGACGTAGCACGCACTGCCAGAGAAGTGTCGACCTAGCAGGTAGGGATGGAAGCAGTAGAGAAATAAGTGACCTGGGATAACCAATAAGAGGAGTAAGCATCGTAGCTTTCAGAATCTAAAGCAATATCTTTTAGGTGTGTGAATTACCATCTTAAATAAGTAAATATCATCAGTAGCAGGAGGAAGCATACTAACGTTCATATCAGAAGTGCGATCTTAAGTAAATTAGGGTAATCAATAACAGGAGGAAGCCTAGTAACGTTCAGAATCTAAAGTACGATCTTTGATAAGTAAATTTGGACAATCGATGAAAGAGGAGGAAGCGCAGTGACGTGCCGAATCTGAAATACGATCTTAAAGACTAAGTTGTTATAAGTTATGTTGATGAACGAATCAGGTTACGACCTTGTTACGTTTCATCGGCTTTAAGTAGGGTCTTAGGCCTGAGCTTACGGTATTATGCCATCGCTTGAAGCACTCGGGAACAAAACAATAAATACCAGTAGTTTCTTTAGAGATAGAACATGTAAACATTGCCTAAGTAGGGACAATTGTTGATAGATGACGTTTAAATGATGCTGGAAGTATTAATATTGAAGAGAGAGAGAGAGAGGGGGGGGGGGGGGTAGCTCGTTGTACGCACAACCGCTTGGCGCTCCAGCCGTCGCCTACTACGCATTACCTCCACCATGATGGCGCCACAGCCCTCCTGTCTTCTGCTCTCCTCCCACGCTTCCTCCTTCACTTACTCTTCCTGCCTAACTGCATCATAGTATTATTCACTTCAGAAGTATGCACAGAGATACACGTTATTGAATATCAAACGTCATATGATCTCAGCAATTCAGCATCCCGAAATAGTGTATCGTCTGAATGATAGGTTAAGGCAAGAGTTTTTATCCCGTTAGTTTAAGGTTGTGGGGACGAAGAGCCAGCCTGTCACGGTCAGCAACATGTTTTGCTCTCATTCTGCGCCTGCCTGGGGTTGTCGTATGTATTAATACAACGATAATCCACCCTACAGCATAATGCACACGAAAATGGGAGAGAATGTTTCATTCCTCTCTGGTTCTCTTCGTCACAGTTCATGCTTCAATTTACTAATAATGGTGTCGACGCTCCTTACTTCATGAAGTGTTTGTCAATCATCATCAAAGATATGATCAAATGAATTATAACCATAGAAACCACCTAACATTAAAGTAGGTTAAACAGCTGTACAACAATTTGATGTTGGGAGAACTCGCTGAACAATTCTGGCACTTACAGAATATCAGCGGTGGCTACTCTTCCTGGTCATCTTATTATACAAAATTCGTGTTTTTGGTAGTGGGTGGCTAAAACTTATTTACCTTCCTTAAAACACGATATGCTGTTTTTAATTTTTTAACGTATGGAGAATAGCTTTGGAATGAATAAGGTGATAAGGAAATAAATTTTGTGCCGACAAAACCCGATTTGGCTCATGAAAATTGGAGTAAATTTTAGTCACCATCAGTATGTAGTCCCTGCAAGTTTTTCATCAGTATTTGTTAACAAAAAGTGACAATAAATAAATATGATGATAGTGCGAATTTCGAGGCAGGCAGGAATGGCAGGTGGTAGGTGAGGTGGAGACGGCGATCATCATGCAAAGGGCAACAGGTAATGAATGGAGGGAGTGCTAGGCTGCCGTGCTGATGGGCAGTACCTTTGTCAGTGTGTTGGTTTTGTTTCGGTTCTTGTTTTAGTAAACGTCACGTAGTGTGCAGATTGTAAGTAAAAATTGTTGATGGCCGCCGCCCAGGGAATTACATCTTACTAAGCAGTGTTAGTTTCACTTGGAGCCATTTTAATCTAGCCACTCCAAACTCAAAATTAGACGTATGGATGTATCGAAATATTCAGAGGAAATTTTGTCGTATGTAATCGCCAAGATATGGCGATTACAAAAGGATATAGTGGCAGAGGAATATTGCTTAAACTCAGCAAAATTTGATGTAAGTGCATCACGGACAAACTCTCACACTAACGTTTTCGTACTGTCGCATGTCTTACATTTCTACCCTCTCTATTTTTTTTCTCTCCCTTTTTCATCTAGATTCTGGCCTTGGTGACGACTTCGGTTCGTGACTGGAACCTTGACAAAACAAAAACTTGGTCGTATGATGAAATACTGGACAGACCAGCTTAATTAGATTTTTTATACATAGTTAACCTCGTATTGGTTGAATGTGTGGGGTTTTTATATTTCCTGCAAATTCAGGTGCGGGACTCGCCTGCAAGTGTTTACACAGAGAGCGAAAAGTCACCTTCGAGGTTATATCACTGCCAATGCACGGATGGAAGGGAACATAAGTCTCGTCGAGGACCATCATTCCCTACTCGTACTTTGGAGTGTAATCACAAAGATACAGTTTCGTAATGATAGATTATATATATATATATATATATATATATATATATATATATATATATATATATATATTCTACGAAACATTCTATGGAAACCTCCGATCGCTCCTTTATGCTCTAGTTGAAACCATTGACGTTTTGGCATCTGTAAACCACATCGCTTCTGTTCGATGTATCCCTTGCACGCCTCACACCCTCCTACATATTAAGGCCCCCAGCTCTCAAAAAATCTATCACTCCCTCGTTCCACCTCCTCTTTGTTTTCCTTGTTGCTTCCACTTCTGACATGTATACCTTCTTATTCGTCCTGCCTCACTCATGCTTCTCATATGTCCAAACCATTTTAACACTCATCAGCTCTTACAAATACTCTTTTTAATACCGCACCATATTATTCATTCGATCAACCTTACACCACACATTGTCCTCAAACATTTCATTGCCAACACATTTACCCAACCTTTACATTTTTGTTTAAGGCCTCAGTTGCCAGTGCTGTCTCAGCTCACATTAGAAAAAAAAAAATACATGCTGCACTGATCCTATACCATTAAACATTTTTGTTTGTTGTTTACCACCTTATCAAGATAGCGTCCTAAACAGACGACTGAGCTAAAGAAAAATCCTCCTTTGGCTCCTTCTGCTCCTCCTTTTCGAAACTAATGATATAGAATGGAAGGATTTCAAGACCTTAACTTCTATCCCGTCTTTAGTCGCCTTCTGTGACACGCAAGAGATACGTGGATCAAGCTCAAGTCAGGTGTGTGTGTGTGTGTGTGTGTGTAATTAGATCTTTGTGCAATACAAGGAGGGTTTTCTACGCTGGCAAGGTCCCCATTTGTTGAACTTTATCGTCCAACTTGCTGAAGTTTTGTTTACCGTCATTCCGTTTTAGTTTCATCGCGTTACATTCTCTATTTTATCCACTATTCTTATAGTAAAGAAAAACTTCTTTTTATCTTTTCTGACAAGTTTTGCTAGTTTAGTTTCTTTGTATGGCCTCAAGATGTGTCTGCATCTTTCGACGAACTGCTTCCTGTCGTCATCAGACTGGTGTAGAGACTAAAAGGTTGTGATTACGATACTTCGTTCAAGTACCTGATGATCTTCCATGATGGGCAAGTTTATGGCCTCCAACTTCTTACTGTAACACTGCTTTCTCAATTACGTCTTTGTTCCTCTTCTTAGGCTTTATCTTTCAGCTCTTTGTGCTCAAGTGCGTTGAACGAAGTTGAGACTAGTTTTGACCTAATGAACGATGTGGATAGTTTGCTGGATATTTCTGTATTCATATACATAACAGCGATTCAGGAATTTGCCAGCTGATAGGGTGTCACCTTTACAGTTCTCGTAAGGTGGTGCTCTGGGGATAGTTTAGTCATTATGTCTACTTCCAAGATCCTCTCACACACACTCTGGAAGTTTATTTCCTGATGATGATAGTTCTCTCAAGGCCTCATGACACTGTGTCCCACCCTCATTACTTTGCATTTAGTTCAGATGAATTTCGTTAACCATTTATGAGACCAACATAAAGAGTTTGATTAGGTCCCCTTGTAAGTTGATACAATCCTCCACACTCGATCTCCCTCATCCGCATGCATATTTCTGTACGAGCCCAGTTCTGGGAAATGATTTACGTAGATCAAGGGGTTGAGCAGGTGTTAAGCCCTGCGGCACATTACTCGTGACCCTGCTTCAAGAAGGAACTTCCTAACACCCTTCCTTTGTTCCCCTCCAGGAAAGTAATTGATGTCCTTATATTATACCTGAAACTTTTTTTTCTTGTTTCCGTTGTATTTGTGGGGTTATAATTCTTAACTCTTTGTGGATTGTAATTATGGTGTTAGATGGTAGGTTGTATAAACATTGAGCTTACTGAAGCCAGACCAGTGTATCTACTGTCAGTAACACATACTGACTGCTGCCTAACCATCTACCGACAGAGAGATGCATTTACCGAATACCTGTGCCCGCCAATGCCTACAGATTTTGGCGCGATCATCTTGTTACTATTACCGGAAGGTTTTGTGAAAAATTTGGGCATTTCAAATTATTTAGTGAATATATTGCTACATGCAGACCAGGAGGTTATCATATCACATTATATATAATGTTATAGGAAATTAATGATTTTTATTATACGGTTATTGATCCTAACACGATAACTTGTTATACTTTTTAATTCACTTGTGCAAGAATGTGAGATATTGTAACTACTGAATCCCTTGAGTACGACGATAAGACCCTTGGTTACGGTGGCGTGGTCATCATAACCCAGGGTCTTACCGCCCTGCTCAAGATGCGTGTGCACAGGGGGTGAATATGGCGTGCATGTGACGTTATGTTGCCCCAGTATATCCTGATGTAACTGGCGACTCTGCCCACAGACCTGAGCGAATGTCAGCTGTGCCAAGTGCCGGACGCAGTGTTCCATCTCATGAGGAACACTCCTCTCACCACCTGCAACCTCTCTGGCAACCTCCTCTCCAAGATCCCGCCCAAGTTCGCCCTCAAGTTCTGCCTCATCACGGGTAAGTCACCTTAACACTGGGTTTGGGTATGTTGCCCTCCTCATGACATGCTACTTTCTCACTGTCACTCCTCGTCGATTTCTGTTGTGATGTTTTACAGTTTGCTGATAAATATTAGAATAAAGTGTGATGTTTTAAATTATGATTATAGTGGTAGTTTGAGACGAGTGTAAGTGATGATAAGTTGTTAAATCATGTGAGAGAAGATGCCAGGAGACTGTAAGACGTGTCTTGTCTGTAGGTTTTGTTTAAATGACTTTTTCTCTCTTGTCACTCACTTCCTCACTGCTCGCCGTGTGACTCATACGTCTTACAACACCTTGAGAATAACCGCTGTATGAGGGAGGCTCCTCTGCGACCCTTACCCACTTGTAACTTGTAGTGTTGAAATCCTTTTGTTTATATCTGTTGCCACTGTGACAAGGTTGACTTGTGGCTGTGGAACAGTGCCAACCCGTCTCTGATATACCACCTCACCCGTCACCTAACGGTGCCAATTATATATATATATATATATATATATATATATATATATATATATATATATATATATATATATACCTTCCACTATCTATAGTATATTCACCCCTTGAGCATGACGTTACGACCGAAGGGTATGATGGTTTGCGCTTAAGGGCCAAGTCAAGAGATCAGGAAGTGTTGGTAGTATCACCGTATATAACGATAGACGCTGATGGTTGGACTGCAGGTCAAGTTAGGTCCCACGATCAGTAGTAAGTCTGCAGACATTCTGATGAATGCTTCCTGTGGTTTCACCTTCACCGGTGGAACACCTTCAACCCACACCATACACTGCCACGCACTCAGCCATCCTGTCTGCTACACCTAGCGTATACCTGCCGATCATGAGGGTGTTGGGTAGCTGCTAGTGCAACAGGAAACACTATTGCCAGCTCTTAGAGGTATGAATCAGCCAGGCCGCGGGAGCGATGTCCTCTCGCGCCGACCCAGCCCGCCAGCCGCCACCACCAACACACAGACTGCCACAAACTACCCGTACATGCGCCATAATATTATGGGATGTTCATGACTACCTATATATATATATATATATATATATATATATATATATATATATATATATATATATACCATCCTTGGTCGCCGTTTCCTGCGTTAACAAGGTGGCGCCGGAACAAACGAAGAAAGGCCGGACTCGTTCTCATGCAGTCTCTAAATGTCATTTGCTACGCACCGAATCCATGGACCCTTATCCACAACCAGGCCCGTATATATAATGTGTGTGTGTGATGGTACCTTTTATTTTGAATGATAAAGACAATGTTAAATGTAGAATTAGAGATCTAGAGGTATTAAAGTTACTTCCTCGGATAGTTGGAATAGTCTCACAGATAGGAAGACTGTGGATGTTGGTTATTCTTATGGACAATATGGATGTGGGTGTTAGGTATGTAAGCCCGTGGATAGTGAGGATGTAAAAGCGGGCAGGGATAGAGACGACGTGGGTATGTGAGGCAGGATAGTAGGTGCAGGAGGCTCCAGCCCTGGGAACAAAGAGCCCATGAGTCAGGCTGCTGCCGCCGCCGCCGCCCACTTGTGTCCGGGTGGGTTGGTGGTGGCGGGAGGCAGCATGGTTGTTGTGTCCAGGGCTGGTGTTCTTGGACACCTGCTGTGTAGCAACCTTGACGTTATGTGACGTTCTTGTTCCCTTACTCGAAGAGGAATATGCCTGTTCTCCAAGTTATGTATAACGATTGTGATAACACGCTGCCTTGAGGAACCCCGCTCACTGAAAGGGGTTTGTACCCCCATGATGCTCATGTTGGGGACTGTCTGATCTCTAGGTTATAAACTGCGATGGGGACAGGACTCTGCCTTGAGGCAGTCCGTACCGTAATGGGAATCTATCCCTGTTCATGTGATAACGTACTTATGAAGCCTGAGGTGTTGGCGTACAGTGGTAAGTTCGTGCTGGTGCGACGTAGACCCGTGAATTCCTGGTGAGGGTGGAGCATGTGCTGGGCCAGTCTGATGGGTGCTTTAGTGGTCTTGACCGGCCGACTCGTCGCCAGGCTACCGCTGTCCACAACACGCTCAAGCTACCCCAACTGCTGCTGACAGCCCGGCCGCACTGCTAGGGGCACCGCTCCTACTGTAGACAATACCATGTGTACTGCTGACAACACGGTGGTAATTAGTATAATGAAGAGTTGGTATAAGAGGGTGAAAGGTGGTATGGTAAAAATATCAGTCCAGGAGTATGGACTTTGTCTTTGGTCGCACAGCAGCCTATCCTGAGGTTACTGGTGTTTTGTGCTCTGCCGTGGGGAGGAGGCTGCTCTATACTGGGATGGGAAGGAGAGAGGTGGGGTGAGGAGAAGTTGGATGGTAGGAGAGGTAGGTTAGGGAGGAAGTGAGAAGAAGGTTAGGGGAAGTAATAGTCTGGTTGGAGGGAAAGTAAGAAGAGTTAGGTGGAAAGATTAGGGGAGGGGGTAAGGTGGGGAGGAAATGAGAAGTGGGGTTAGGAGGAGGGATAGGCAGGAATGGTGAGGAGCGGAAGGGTGGATGATGAGGAAAAGGGATAAGGTGGGGATGGAGTAAGGCTGAGTGGGGAGGGGCGGAGGATGGTTGGGAGTAGGGGCATGGTAGGGTGGGATAAGGTAGGGCAGAGCAGGATCGGGAGGGGATGGTTGGGAGGAGGAGGATGGTAGGGCTGTAGTAGGGTAGGCAGGGTAGGGATGGGAGGGGAGGGGCTGCGGGAAGTCCGTTGACTCACCTGGACAGCCCAGCGTGGCACCGTGCCCGCCAACCCTCGCCAAGGACTGACACGAAAAAAATGCCGTCATAACGCCGCAAGTGTTCCTGGGTATTTATATTCGATACTCACTGTACTTGTATCTCTGTTAAACCTTATAGAAAGTTGTATCAGTGTTGCTGGAATGAACCTGAATGACCCGATGATCTGTTCACAGTGGCGACGGCACAGGGGGAGCTAAAGCTCCCACTTCGAAAAGCAGGAGGGCTCAGCCCCCCCCCACCCCATTTTGTTTAGATGTATAGAACTGCAATATGTTGTGAAAGCCTTTGCTCCAGTAACACTGCCCCCCCCCCCCTTTCCCCCACTTTTTTTTTTTTTTAGAAGCTGCCGCCGCCTCCCCTGATTGACCCCCATGAAGACCAAAGCAAGTGAAACAAAGTTGGGGAAACCCGGGCACGTGGAGTCTGGCGAGCGGTGGCGGCGTCAATGCCTGCGCAATATGTCCCCGTTCCCAGGTGCTAGGCTAGGCACAAGCAAAGAACTACATACCCGCAGGTCAACAGTTATAGCTGTTTCTTCAGCTTCGCATCACTCGCGCAGTTTAATTTTATCTTTGTGCTATTTATTCACTGTTGATATGTTCTGGCAGAAAACCCATCAGTTATTTACGGAATAAAGCGGAAGTTGAGTGACGCGCTTGAAGGACAGCACGTTAACCCGTAGAGCACGTCAGTACCACTCGTGAATATGATGATGGCCAGGCCTCTGACTGGTTATAAATCTCGTCGTCATACTCAAAGGTCACACGTACTCGGTTAATTCCAGCCATAGTGGCACACATTCCTCGGGGAAGTCTGTACTATTTCATCAAAACAAATCAACTGCGTCACTTAATCCATGGTTCGTTATAAGCACTTGTTATACACACTACAGATTTTTTCGCCGTAGTACTTGCGATGTTTGCTGTGTGATGAAAAAAAAGATATTTTGAGCTCTAGTGATTTAATTTGAACTCAGGACAAAGACTAGCGGAATAAAGAATGTAGGAGGTGCAACTGTTTAGGTTAGGTCTGTTACAGCCGCCGCCGTGCGTATGGATATTTCGTTTCTGGTTTGGGAAGGCAACTTAAGATTATCTACCATGTCATCAATATTTCTCAGTCTTATAGATCGGTAAATACATTCACAACACAATTATACATAAGCTCCCCGTAATGCGCAAGTAGTAATCGCACACCCGAAGCTGTGGAGACAGTAATCAGCAGACAAAATAATCATGGAGATATTGGTCATAAAGATGGAAGATTTATAAATATCAGAGTATCGAGGCTCACTGCTTGTTGGGAAAAATTGGTCCGAGGCATGAAGTTAAAGGAATCAATTACTGAAGGATTTAGCATACAGGTGGATGGCAACAATTTTAAAAAAGATTATTGAAACTGGAAGGTGATAGATGAAAATGAACCTCCATTATGTAACTGTTAACGTTGCTGAACGTAACGCATTCATGGGCCGGGGTTGGAGTGTGTAGGTTTCAATCGTGGTTTGCGCAGTCAGGCCACAGTCTACCCAGCTGTTCATCCTCCTTTAGGGATTGGCCGATATATATATATATATATATATATATATATATATATATATATATATATATATATATATATATATATATATGAATAAAGTGCCTATGAACGCGCACCTTCATAGAACATACAAACTTCCATCAGCCAGGATCGAACCCGGGACCCCTGTGCCACAGGCGGGAATCTACTGCTAGGCTATGGGCCTGGCTAATATACCTAATTTAACAGATACTGGATCCTTTTATAAACTTTAGCGCTACAAAACCCGTCTTGTACTCAACAGTAAAATGTCTAAAATTGGCGAACTCAGAAAAGAAGAAAATCAGATATTGTCTTTGTTAATTTTTTTTTCAACAAACGTTTGTCATTGCATACTTAGATTGACAACATTCATATAGTTAACCATAACCCTAGATGTTTTATTGTTACAAATTTTGATTAGGATTCAATGACAAGTAACCTTTCACTTATTATTTACTAATTGCATCATCTGTAAAAACCTGCTTCAATTTTCTTATATCTACCATATTGATGTAAAGTTGTAGAATTATGACATGTATCTTTTACTTACAGAACTTAACCTGTCTCATAACAAGATGTCCAAGTTACCCGAGGAATTGGCTGATTGTGTTGAGCTACAGCGTCTGGACCTAAGTCACAATTCCTATGTCAACCTTCCCAGAGTCATCTTCCGCCTTCCTAAGATCAAGGCCATTTTTGCCAACAACAATTTTATCATGGGTAGGACCCTACTCGATTCTATGTTGTTTAATGCATAGTTGGAAGTCATAAAGTATTTTTTTTTAACTGATCATTTTCTTAGTTGGTGTTCATTCGATATCAGGCTAGCATTCATGATATAAATTATGCATTATCCTACTTTTTGTCAGTTTCTAATTCGTCTCGGAACCATGCAAAACATTTTTTTTTTTTTTTTTTGAATTCCTGTCTGAGTTATCATACATATTTCATCTAAACAGATATTGAGGTGGAGGAAGTTCAGCAAGCCAAAACCCTGGAGGAATTTGACATTCGTGAAAATCCTTTAACCACAAAGAGTCATGATGGCCTGAGCAAAGTGACAAACTTAAGGGTTACACTCACACCAAGGGAAGTTGAGGAATGGGAAGATCTCACCATTTGAATAAGCTTCACAGCATTGTTTTCAACATGATAACCTCAGTTCTTTGAATCTAAGACTGTCAACTCTATGGATTTTTAATTTCAGCACTCTGGATTTGAGAATGTCAACAGAGAAGTGTGCAACACTTTGTAATAATGAATATTACAAGCTGAAGGATAACTGCTGTTCAGAATTTTATGATGACACATTGCCATTGTGATCAAAGACTTGTCTCAAGATAAGGTTCAACAAGATATGTGACACATTTGTAGTGCTTTATATGAAATCTAAGGCAAGCTTGTCCAAGAAATGATATGCCTTTAAATACTGTCTGCTCAAGCTAGAGAAAAACTGTAAATGGTGTTACTGTCAGCTGCCTTTATGAAATAGAACCATCAGAAAGACTTTATATATCTCATATATTGTTACAGTATGCATTGATTATGATTTTATTAGCATGTTTACAAATACAAAATCACTTCTAAGTAAGACTGAATTTACAGTACATCTAATGTAAATTTTATTTTATAGTATTCATAAGTGAAAAAACTATATGCCTTTTACTGTATTGGCGAGAATTGGGAAAATTTCTTGATAGTAATGCAATATTTTTGTAGTACAGGCACAAGTTATTTCTGAGGAACTAACAGATATAGTTTATTGGATTATTGATAAGCTTCAAGGACTGTAAAGAAAACAAGTAATACTGCTATAATCAGTAAAGCTCAAGGCACAAGAGCCAACTTGGACAGCATGAGATTTCTCCAATGAATCTTAATGACTCAGGTCTTGCCTTGTCTTCATTCTCGATTCCATTGTGTTTAATGTAGAGAGAAATGGGAATAGTCAGCCAGGAGTGATAGAAGTGACTATTTGTTTTGTATGTTTTCTAGAGTATCAAACCATGGATATAAACAGTTGTTCACTGTTCTTACAATTGCATTATAACCAGTTGAACAGTTTCTTACGTCAGCCCAATGAAGGGTTAAAGCTTAAAGAAATATTTACAGTAAATTGTGGATGTAATTACAACTTGAAGTAACTGATATATTATCTATGGTTTGAATTTATCTTTGATATTTTTATACATAATATGCAAGAGTGTATGAAGGATTTTTATTTTTTTTGCCATTGTGATGATGTGCATATGGCAGGTAATGTCTTTCACAATAACTCTAGAGCTAATGCAGTATCTAGTCAGAGTTTTATGTGTATATATTGTACTATATGTAATGGATATACTCACATGGTGATGGGCTTTGAAAATGTGCTAGTTATTTATATATATGTTTGCACAGGGTTGGTTTTACCTGACATTGCCTTCTTGTGTTTATTCCATGAGAGAAAAGTGACCTTTGACAAAGACTGTTTCTGTCATTTGACGAAAGAGAGTACAGTTTCATCCAGGAACTTTTCTCTTGAAAGGAGTCCCTTTGTTCATGCTTCTGACTGTAGTGAATGCTCAAAGCTGCAGGAGCCCAATTAAGAGGGTCCTGGTATTATATATGATAGCAGTATAAATATATTGGGTTGGTTGGTTGGTCTTCAAAAATGAAGAAGATTTATTCATACATATTTAAAGGTTAAGGCCTGAAAAGTCTGACAATGGAACTGGATGTGTCATATATTCAGAACTGTTTCTAGGGTCAGAAAAAGTTTTCCAAAAAATAAAAATCATTATCCGTTTTTCCTTTAAAGTTTATTTCTTAATACTATTTGAATACACTTTGATTTTAATAGAGATGTTAATGATTATATATTGTATTTAAGCACTTACACAAAAGTTGAGCCTCATATTATGAGAAAAGATTATCTTTAGTGTAGTATCATTATACAACTTCACAACCATTTTTTATGGGACTCCTGCAGCTTTAGGATTGCACTATATGTTGGAGCAGTGTTTGATGGGCTCATTGAAGGTAACTTCTGGCTCATGGTATCACCACATGCAGGTGGAGTCTGCTAACACCTCCATAAACCAATGAACCCAAATATATATATGTATGGGTCTTGGAGTAACACGAGGACCCTTTTCAGACAGGAGTTCTAATTATATATATATATATATATATATATATATATATATATATATATATATATATATATATATATCTTTTTCTTTCTTTCATACTATTCGCCATTTCCCGCATTAGCGAGGTAGCGTTAAGAACAGAGGACTGGGCCTTTGAGGGATTATCCTCACTTGGCCCCCTTCTCTGTTCCTTCTTTTGGAAAATTAAAAAAAAAAAAAAAAAAAATGAGAGGGGAGGATTTCCAGCCACCCGCTCCCTTCCCTTTTAGTCGCCTTCTACGACACGCAGGGAATACGTGGGAAGTATTCTTTCTCCCCTATCCCCAGGGGTAATATATATATATATATATATATATATATATATATATATATATATATATATATATATATATATTTTTTTTTTCTTCCAAAAGAAGGAACAGAGAAGAGGGCCAGGTGAGGATATTCCCTCAAAGACCCAGTCCTCTGTTCTTAACGCTACCTCGCTATCGTGGGAAATGGCGAATAGTATGAAAGAAAAAGAAAGATATATATATATATATATATATATATATATATATATATATATATATATATATATATATATATATATATATATATATATATATATATTCATTTACCAATCCATTAGAAAATGTATAGTAATAAATAGGACTTTCATTTTAGACATTTTTTTTTTTAAAACTGAAGTAGGTTTAAAACACTTGCATTCCGTGAGATTCGTAGGAATAGTTTATGTGAACTTTTTTTTTACTCTTTACTATAATAGTTAGTATTTTGTAAGCTTTGTTATTGGTATGCTGTAATGAAGACTGGTTTTATGGTTGATGAGGGCGAAAATAGCCTGTCAGATGAAGATTTGTCTTAACAGTTGTTGAGACCAAATGACGTCCTCACTGTACAGGATGTTTGTTCTTTTTAGCAGAGCAGGTGGATACCTTTACCCGTCAAGTGAAAGTAGTGTTTTCATAGTATATTCGTTTTGAGTAAATGATACTAAGCAGTTATATACTTGCCCAAGCAGGAAAGAGTTGAGAGAAAAAATATGAGGTTCATTTTGATAATTGAAAATTCTTGTCATCTATATTTTAGCAAATACATTTATTTTCTAATTCTCAAGTTAAATGATGTTTTTTGTAATATTTTAAGCTCAGTGCAATACATGTCAGCAGTTGTAATTTCTCCATTAGATTGTTTATTGTATGAATATATTTTATTGAAAAGATTGTGCTTGGCTAACTGAAGTTTGATTACCAAACGTGATCTTTTCCATACATATGTTCGAATTGTAATATAGTAATGGTTGATAGGTGCCTTTTGTATTAAACTGCACTCTTTTTGATACGTGCAGATAACTCAGGAGCATTTAAGTCAAAATGCTTACTGAGCAATTGTAGATAAAAAGATATTTCATGTACCAAAGGATGTTATTTTAGCATGAAATGTAAACTGCTGTCAATCAGTAAATCAAAAGGCTACATCGTATATCTAACCTGATATACATCTTCAATTGTTTTGTCACCAAAGGTACGAAACTGGTCATAACAGTAACTTGGGTTTGATATTTTAACGAGTCATGATTTTCATCTTGGAAGCTAGTTTCCTGCCTTACATATGTAAACTGCTTTCTTTTCATGTTGAGTATCTGAACAAAGACTAGCCAATACTAACTTGTTTTGATGAGTGCAGTTTCAACTACTACGACCTTTTTTCAATACTTAACACAGCTTCTCATTGCCTTTATGAGAAATATAGAATGCTTTCAGTTTATTTTTAGGGAAAACTAGTTTGAGGATATACCATGGCCAGCAAGTCATATATAGTATGTTCATGTACATGTAAATATAAAACTCTTGCCCCATACGATACAAACACTAGTTATCGGTTATCACACATACATACACTGCAGAAGGAAACTTTGGGGTTTTAGCGCCTGAACATTCTGAAGGATGAGAAGCATGCATTAGTTAAGCTGGACCAGTATGAGTTATAGGATTTATAATGTCATTGGGCTGAACCTGGATACTTAAAGCAATCAAAGTAAACTAGATTAGCTTGGTTTTAATACATTATACATAAGAACTAAAGATTAGATATGTGCCAATGAGGCTATTGTTTATTTGTC
This sequence comes from Panulirus ornatus, assembly GCF_036320965.1. Lineage (NCBI taxonomy): Eukaryota > Metazoa > Arthropoda > Malacostraca > Decapoda > Palinuridae > Panulirus > Panulirus ornatus. The sequence goes on along the minus strand of NC_092227.1, from coordinate 70,441,816 downwards.
CACATATGCAGGAAAGGCAATTAGCTATAAAAAGAAACTTTCCCTGCTACTGAAAGTAGCTCAGCTTTTGGCTGTAGGAGCTTGTAGAAGAGGGTCCTGTGGCACACAAGTACTCTTTCATTGAAATTAGTGCTGGATTAAGAATAAATGAAGTATATTTATAATTTTATTCATAATCTCCCTTTCCTGCATTAATAAAGTAGCACTAAGAACAAATGTAGAAAGGCTGCATTTGCTCCCTTCCATTGTCTGTCTGTCATGTGAAGGCATGTTCAGAGCATCAGAATGGGGGGGTACTGTGTGATTTCAGGAGTGGTAGAGGTGTAGATCAGGTGTTTGCTCTAAGGAATATGTATGAGAAAGACTTAAAGAAATTGGTTTTGTATGTGGCATTTATCTATCAGGAAAAAGTATTCGATAGATTTGATGAAAATGCCTTGTGGAAGGTCAGAGAATAGCTACTGGAAGCAAAGAAGTTTTTATCGAATGTAAGGCATGTGTGTAAGTAGGTAGAGAGGAGAGTGAGTGGTTTCAGGTGAAGGGTGGTCTGTAGCAGGGTGTGTGATGTCACATGGATGGGATGGTGAGGGAGGTAAACACAAGGGTCTTGGAGAGCTGGGTGAGTATGCATCCTGTAGGGGTTAAGTGGCCTGGGAAGTGTCCATCGTTGTTTGCTGATGACACAGCATTGGTGGTAAAATTGAGTGAAGAACTACAGAAGATGGTGTCTGAATTTGGGGGTTTATGGAGTTGAGTAAATGCGAATGATGGCAAGGTTATATGTTTGGCATTGCAGAGGGACAGGTTATTTAAAAGGTTATAAGGTTTAGCAGTGCAGAGGGACAAGTTAGCAATGGGTGTGAGTTTGAATGGAGAAAATTTGGAGAAAGTGAAGTGTTCTAGATACTTTGGACTGGGTATGGCAGCAAATGGAACCATGTAAGTGAAAGTGAATCTTAAGGCAGGTGAGGCATTGAAGGTTCTAGGAGCATTGAGAAATTTGTTGAAAGAGGGTTCATCCTGTGGGAGGGCTAAAAGGGTATGTTTGAAGGTGTTGCAGTCCTAATTATGTTTTATTGGTGTGAAGCATGTGTGGAGGAGAATGGTTGTATTAGAAGTGAAATGTTTAAGGATGACATGTGGTGAGAGGTGCTTTAACCAAGCAAGTAATATAAGGGTTAGAGAGAGAGGTATGGGAATAAGAAGAGTATAGTAGACAAAGCTGAAGAGGGTGTGATGGAGTAGAGTGGACAAGGAGAAAGGGAGGCTAAATTGGAGATAGATAGAAGGATGGGGTGAAAGGCATGCACAGGATACAGTGAATTGGAATATGGTTAATGGAGGGTAACTCATCATTGGGCTGAAACAGGGCATGTGGACCAGCCAGGGGATATCATGGAAAAGCCTGTGGCCCATGGTTGTGGAGAGAGGTCTGTGGTTTGGGTGTATGACCCATGACAGCTAGGAATGGATAGGAGTGAATGAGGCATTTCTTTGTCCCTTCCTGGGGCTGCCTAGCTAACATAGAAATCTGAACTGTGATATATACATTTGTCTGGTCCATTGGCCTATATATGTTGACCATCGCAGTCGAATAAGATTAAAGTTAATGCCACCCCCACTGAGGTTGGGACATATATATATATATATGTAATTTTTATAGCTACCCCTGGAACTCTTTCCCAAAAGCTCCAGTAGCTCGAAGCTTGTAATACTTTTAGTATTAGAGAAATGATGAGCTCCTTTGGAGTAAGTTCTTTTGGGAAACTTTACCTACTGTAATACAGCCTCGCTGAAGTGACTTTCCAAAAAAGAGGAACAGAGAAGGGGGCCAAGTGAGGATATTCCCTCTAAGACTCAGTCCTCTGTTTTTGACAGTACCTCACTGACGTGGGAAATGGTGAATATGTAAAATATATATATATATATATATATATATATATATATATATATATATATATATATATATATATATATAGGGAGAGAAATGTGTTACCCGACTGCACCTGCTCAGGGTTACACCGCCTGTGAAAAGTCACTGGCGAGGCTGTATCCTTTAGAAGAACTCACTCTGAAGGAGTCAATGCTTCCATACTACTGGAAGTAGCTCAAACTTGAGATGCAAGAGCCTGTTGGAAGGTCCTTGGTAACACCAGGACTCTTTCATAGTAATTAGTCGTGATATATGCTTATACATTGCAAGAGATCACAGTAGTGCGCATGATCTAGTATATGCAAAAAAAAAAAAGACGAAAATGAACTTGTTTCATTTTCCTTTGCTTTTTTTGCATATATATATATATATATATATATATATATATATATATATATATATATATATATATATATATAACCCCTGGACCTCTTTTATGGGACTTCCGTAGCTTCAAGGCTGCTGGAAAATAGTGCTCTTTGTATGAAGAGTGTTTCTTTTTAGCCATTGATAATACAACCTCTCTAAAGGTAACTTCACTTCAATCCGAGTCCGGCATCACACGTACTTATATATTTACATATGTACACATGTACAGATATATATGTGTGTGTGTGTAAATGTATACCACCACAGGACCCCGTTTTCATGGATTCTGCAGTGAAGTCTGCGCCACAATCAAAAGCAGGGAAAGGAAATTTCTTTGACGATATTGTATTCCTTTTCGTACATTGACGATGATTCTACTTTGCCGAAAGAAATTTCACCCATGTGTAATCATATTAAGGCAGAATCTGGTGTATATATATATATATATATATATATATATATATATATATATATATATATATATATATATATATAAAGTTGACTATACTAGTAGCTTATAATTAGATTGTAAATTAATTTTTTATACGCATCCCTATGAATATAAAGAATATGCTAATTATCAGTGTCTTTGATTTCAAATCCTCTGAGCTTCAGAAACCCAGTGTTTGCAATTTCTAAAACGAAACATCTTTATCCAGGTATACTGACCTCTGCCAGTAGTGCGTGTGTATTAAAGAGAAATACTACTTCCCCTTCAAAATATTCTAAAAATGTTTCCTTGTTGAACAAAACCCCAGAGTTAGTTTCCTCTGGGTTATTGGGGAAAACAACCCATATCTTTGTAAGTCATTTTGGTGTTTTATTTATAGTCCAGGCCTGCTAAGCCGAAGTATTTGTAGCTTGGCCTAATGATCTACCAATGCCAGGCGTATAATAATACAAAATACAGCAAAGCAGTCTGCTTTATCCTATGAATGTGACAAATCAGTCAAAGATGCTTTGAAAAGCATTCCAATTTCTGAATTTTTGTCTTTAATATTTATTACGAGATTGTCTTGACAAGTAACAGAGGCCGAGCGCCAGTGATTTTTAACAGCAGAATGAAACGATAAGCTGTACGTCTGACCATAATCAACTGACGTATTTCCATTTCCCTCACCAAGGGACTAACCTCGACCATTCTTTGGCGATGGTCACAAAAGTTCTCGTCCAGGAGTTTAATGGTTACATTGTGAATAACTGAACCAGAGTTTATACTCACGAACTTATTGGCTTAAGAGCATACATTGAAGTTATTAGACTGAATAATTTTCTATCAATTTTAGCAACAATTGCATCCACAGGGATCTTTTCTGCTTTGGGAAATGAAATTAATTTGAATAAGCAAGAAATTCTAGACCTAGAAAGACTAAGATTTGCTCTTCTCTCAACTGAAAAACAAAGATAAATCTTGAAAGCAAGACGGATCTTAATATCAACATAAATGGTCACTGTATGTCGCTCTAAAGCCAATAAGACAAGTTAGATATATTTTTCTTTTTGTATTCGTGAAATGAATTTATGAAAAAGAATTGAATTTTATCATACCTCAATAGTCATGAAATAAACCAAATAACTTGCCTCTGAAATTCTTTTACGACACGTCTCTGCTCTACTTATCAAATATTAACTCCATATTTTGTTACATTGGTTGACGTCATTCATAAATATCCTTAGTTCATGTCCATGTAAAATTGGAATTTCACATGTAAAAGCGCTTCTTTCTCATTTTGCACACTATGAATTTCATCACGTAAGACCATCTCCATTCACACGGAAGTAGGTGTAGTAATGATGACGACAGTCATAAAGGTGGATGTACTGATGACAGCGATAAAGGTGTGTAGAGTGATGAGAGTGGTGGAAGCAACATTAGTGATGGAGATGAGTATTATGATACAGTGATGGAGGTAGGTATACCGATGATAGTGTAATGATGGAGGTATGTGTAGTGATGAAGGTGTTGTAATGAGTAATGGAGGTGGTTGTGAGAACGAAGTGATGTGTGCTATGGTGGTGATAATAATGAAATTGATGAAGGGAGGTATACTGATAACAGTGATAGAGATGATTATATTGACAGTAGTGCTAAAGTATAGTGATGAGAATGGTAAAGGTGTTTGTAATGTTTATGACGAAGGTAGGTGTAGTGTTGGAGATAAGTGTGTTTTGAAGACATTGGTGTAAGATATTGGGATGATTGTAATGGAGATAAGTGTAATAATGTTAGTGGTTAAGGGGTAAGAGTCATGGTCCATTTAATCAACAATTTCTGTTATACTGGACGTATATTTCGTGTCATACCAAAACCCTAGTGTGATGCCTCTTTTAGGGTCCTACTGTTGGTAGTAATGGTAGAGAAAATATTAAGAATTGAAGGGGTAAATTATCTTTTAATTAAAGAACAGGAAACTTTTTTAAAGTGGTAAATAATCCAACATTAATTAAGGGAATAGATATCAATTAAACTATCAGATTAGCAGGGATTCCTATCATTGCCAAGAAACAACACACCTAAAATTGAGGAGAAAAGTGGAGTGAACAAAACTTCACAAAGCATGCATGAGGATAAACTGTAAAACACGTCATCCCCTCGTAATAGCTATAAAAAAAAAGGAAAAAAAAAACACGAATCGGCTGTTACGTTTATCTCTGAGCAAAGGAGCAGCGACTGAAAACGAAACGAAGAATGACTGATGCAGTTCTTGTAGTAGTTCCTTCTTGAATTCTTTCTTTCTTTGTCTTTCAGCAGGGAAGCTTAATGCAGCCTATTCTTGGTTTAGCAAGTATAGGTATCATAGGGGGTCCCAATTTCTCTCGCTCTGGGAGGGAGGCTTCGAGGAACTCACAATGCAAGTGTAATCATAAGCGCCTCCACCAAAAATAGGCTTTTTAATCTTTGACCTAGTTAAGGAGACCATGATCCCTCAATTACAGCTCTTTTCCATTGGGTTATGTTACAATGCTTTATTTACACAGTATTGGATCGGGTTGCCATCAGGTATTGAATATGTATAATATAGAATTTATCTCGTTGCTCACTGATAAGTAAGCATGTATGTGGTAACCCTAACCAAAATGTTAAGATACGGAGACTTATTCTCTTATGATACTGAAATGTCATTGAATAAGAGTAATTGAATACTGTTCATATTTCATACGCAAGCAACGGGGCCTCTCCAAAGGTCAATGAATGCGCACTTCCATAGAACATATAATATCCTCCAATAGCAGGACTCAAACCCACGATACTTTTGTGGAAGATGGTAATAACAGGGACCCATTGCTTGAGGATAAAGGTGATGGGTGTTCAATTACTAGTAATCAAATACTCGTTTGTTTATTATGATCTCTTAAGCCTTATTTCCACTTAAGTCGTATGGGTTCTAATCCTGCTGTTGAGTGATGTTTTATGATTTATGGAAGTATGCGTTATTGCACTTATTTTCGTTGTCAATATATCAGCGTGCAATAGTGGGTTTGGTAAACATCAATTTTTGGTCAATGACCTGAAAGATACTGGACGGGTTCAAGATCAAGCTTTCAAAGGTGGATATTACAGAGGACTTGAATTGAATACACAGACGAAACGAATTGGTAAGAGTCTTTTGACAGCATTTGCGACTTTGGGGTGAAACCGCAGTTCTTTTAAAGGCAACTTTCCGATCTTGAATAAAGTCCTTTTAAGACTCCTGAGTTCCTTATTTGATACTAACCCAGTTAAGTTCTGCATTAAGATTTCCAAGTTAAGGAATGAGTTCTAAGAAAGGTTTGTTGACTTTAAATACCTTGAGAGATTTTTTCATTTTTCAGAACCCCATTCTGTTTTAAGGAGCAAATTTTCTAGTGCTGACGTTGGCACATTTCATCATTATGTGAGAACAATTCATCCCAGGATTAAGTGTTTTGCCTTAAAGATTATGTCCATGTTCTGAAGTACATACGTTTGCTAACAGTTCTTTTCTGTAATGAACACTAACAAGTCTCGGCTTCGCCTTCAAATTACTGATGACATCTGAGCTCAATACTCAAGGTTGCTTCAGCTCAGTCATTTGCTCCATACTTTGACGCACTCGTCTATACTAGAAGTTGACGAGTGTCATGGAGCAGCAGTGACAGGCAAGGTCACGATGTATCACAAGCAAGGTTTCAAGACCAATAGAAAGAAAAAGTAGTCGTCTTTTACTTCTACTCTCACTTTTCTTTCTTCACTTTGCTTTGCCTTGCTGTGACAAAGATTTTGCTTGGTCACCTAGCGTATATACATGTAAATGAAGATCAAAATAAATAAGTACGCAACCTAGGTGTGGTTAAGGTTAACTTTATTTTAGAGATTAATGACCAGTTCCAAAGGTTAAAAATCCAAAAACAAATATCTGCACATAACACATGGTACAAGCGCTTTTTCTCTTCTTATTTTTTATGAAACCTTCGTGCTTGACCCTGGGCTGAGGACTTGTCCTTCCTTGTCTAGAGGAGGCTTAGGCCCCGCCCCTCAGCCTCCAGAGCTGTTCCTGTATCTAACTCCCTTTTTAAACATTTGGCCGTATTACCCGTAGAGGGAACGATCGCAAAGTGCTTTTATATTACATGACCTGCATAGTGCACCATCGTATTGAATCTAGCCCGCTGTACCTAATGAGTTTGATACCCCTGGTCTTATACGTCATTTACATGTGACCGTTGTACAGGACAGCCTCGCTTAACTTAACGTAGTTGTTATCTCACAGCTGAAACTTTTCTTAACCTTGTGAATGTACTTTTTAACAACCATAATAATTTTTCACTTAAAGCTCATTCATCTTGGTGGGAAAATGGGCTTTAAATAAGGGATCATCGTAAAGATCTTTGAAACATTTAGCTTTTGGGGTGTGCGAACATTAAGATAGGTAAGTCTAATGTGTTCATCAAGATGCTCCGTACTTTTTGTAACACACATCATACAGAAGTGGAAGATCTAAGAACAATGATGACACGGGAGTAATCAGTCGCAAGATTGCGGAAGGTTTAGACGCTGGCGACGAGTTGGCTGAGGCATGTCTAAGGTGCGGGAGGGCGATAGAGGAAATCCCCTCTTGAGCTAATGTACAGAACTGTACTGTACAATCCATGAATAATGATATATAAACTTTTACTATTATCCCAACCCTTTTACTACCTGTAAAGGAAAAACAAATGCATGTGTATGTCTACTTTACTGTTTTATTGATTCACAAGTGACTAATGAACCGAACGTGTCCGTTTCACCACCGGTTATATTAGCGAAATTTTCTCCCTGCAGAACCACATTTGTTTCATTTAACAAATTCCCCTTGCTTACAGCAATCAGCTGCTTTATGTTAGCGAAAATGAAATTTGTTTTCATTGAGAAAGTGGTCGCCGGCCTTACAATAAAGTTCTGTGAGAATTTGACTTAATATCAGGGATTAGAATGAACATCTGAATAACCCCAAAAGCACCAAATTCTCTAATATACAATGCTTTCTGATATATCACTCTTATTTTGAGTTTTTCATAGTTATCTTGGCGAGTTGGGTCCCCTTGCCCTTGACGAAATCCTGGATAAGTGCTTGTGTAGGCTATATCAAAGTTCAAGAGATAGATTATCAAAACTTAGCAACACAGATGTAAGCCTAACCCAGGTATGATAGGTGTAAGAAAAATTATCATTTTTTCTCATACTTATATTAAAGCTACTTTATAATTACAACAGAAATCGAGACGTCTGTCGTTAGTATTTCGACACCATGGTAGACATAACGAAAAGTAACCCAACCAGTTAAGGTCACGCCCCGCTTGTACATCAACTACCATGCTGGTATAGGGGCAAACAACCGTTGCCACGCCCATTAGTCTACGACATCTGTGGACCTACGCCTACCTATTGTAGGTAATCGAAAAATAAGTACCAATTATTTGTAAGATAGAAAAAATCATATTTGATTATATCAATAATCGAGTTTACGCATTGTAACAACGACCCAACCACACAACCGGTTCGATGCAGCCTCACCCCGTCAACCTCCGGCCACACCAAGTCCACACCGTCAGTCCTCCTCTGTCCTCCATGGAGGAAAGAATTGTGTGCGATATACCCATTGCGTCGTAAGCTTCTTACACTTGGTGATTAAACCCTGGTGAAAGGAAACGATGAAATAACGTTAATTTTGATCATGTGCATCACAAGTGTTCCTCCCTGTGAAAGGATGTAAAACACCTTAACGAATCATACAAGGAAACTTTAGTACAGGCTATTTATTTTCTGGGAAAAAAGTTAGTAGATTTAACTTACACCTTTCAGAAATATTTGATACATTGACGTCCTGTTTCTGAAGAGAGAGAGAGAAAAAAAAGTGCATGATTTGGTAGTCATATTGTTTTAGGATATGACAACAACGATGAAAGAACTAAACGAAGGTCGTGTGAGTGAGGTCAAAGTGCTCCTCGCCTATCCCATGGAAGTGGCGGGTGCTCCAGGCCTGGGTATCGTCACTCATGACTGTACTCATGTGTTACTCATGAAGACTCGTGACTTGAAACGGAGGAAAAAGCGTGGAAAATTAGAATGAAGGCCAGAAAAATTCAACAGTACAGAACTGTTAAACAATATGATGAAATTATGACAACAGTCTGTGTCTCGTGAAGAAAATATATGATAACTGTAGATACCCTTCAGGAAGTAGATACTGTATCTATATATAGTGGCGTTACTTTGAAAACTTGTGAAGTGATTAATATCCTGCAAGTTTCGTTTGTTTGATTGAAGTGACTGACGACCGTCCCACTCCTGTGCCTGCTAGGCGGCAGGTAATTATCTGAAACAGCCCTGTTTATCCTGTAATGTTTAGAGTATCATAACTGTTGCGAGGCATGATTTGAAGCATTATATTTCACTGAGCAATATTAAATGAGATAAGGGCTACTTACGTAAGAGAAAGTGTGGTGTTGATGTAAATGTAGGTAATATATTATTATGATATCAGCAGGATGTGTAAAAACGTCACTTAACCTCACTTAGTAATCGGAACTGTGGTAGATTTTTTTCCCCCTTAGTTCGCCGTACCTGCGTTAGCGAGGTAGCGCCAGGAACAGACGAAGAAAGGCTGCATAATATATCAACATTAAATCAATCGGCTTTGTTAACCTTCAGTTTCGTTGTTATAATATTATCGCCCCATTTGATATCGTTCAGTTTGAAATATAAAGCGGATCGGTCCTCAGCAGGTATTTTTGTAATCACAATGCGCTTGGGCAGTTTGGACTTAAAGCCTTTTCCCGGAACCAGTTTTTATGCTGTGTTGGTCATGTTTTAACTATGTACAGGTTATATTCTGGATGATGTTTGATTATGCAAGCAGTTATAGATTATGTTGAATCCAGGGAGTTTAAACCTCTGGAGAGATTATTGTATTGCGTGTAGCTTCGCCTACATTTGTGTCATTTCGGTCCTTGCCAGGTAGTAGATAATAGTATAGGAGCAGATATCAGAATTCTTCAGTCGATGACTAACATTCCGATTCCCCTCTTCCTTCAAAATACGACAAAATGGGTAGTGTAAAAGGATTGTATAGGTCGTGTTAGCGTAGGTGGTACTTGAACGTTGAAGTGGGATAAGTAGTTTTCTTTTCGTCGTATATCTTAAAAGTGAAATTCTACAAGATGCCGTCCTTTCTTCTGCGGACAATTAAATGAATAAAAAAAGGGAGAGGGGTAATTGGCAGCCCGAGTGTTAATGAAATCAAGCGAAAATTGTTGGAAATAATGGAACAGTTCTAATGATGGAACGACGTTTGTATGTTTCCTCACCTGACAAACAAGACTATCTTCTGAGCAGTGTTTAACAAGGGTCGCTTTAACAGCTATCAGTCATCAACTTGAGGATTAGGTAATGTAATGTGGGACTTGTGTGCGTGTTTTCTTTCATACATATATATATGAATCGCGTCCTAGCTTCGTCTCTACGATGTATATCAACTGACTGTTATATTTCTCCTTTGTGTCTCCCCTGATGATGTGATTATTACACGAAAGTGCACTTCGGAACTTTTCGTGTTTCATTTTCCCCGTGGACTCGCAGGAATATCTTCATCACGCGCAAAATTGTGATCCTTTCCAATATATATATATATATATATATATATATATATATATATATATATATATATATATATATATATATATATATTATTGTTATTATTATTATTATTATTATTATTACATTATCATTATTATTATTATTATACTTTGTCGCTGTCTCCCGCGTTAGCGGGGTAGCGCAAGGAAACAGACGAAAGAATGGCCCAACCCACCTACATACACATGTATATACATACACGTCCACACACTCACATATACATACCTATACATTTCAACGTATACCTATATATACATACACAGACATATACATATATACACATGAACATGATTCATACTTGCTGCCTTTATTCATTTTCGTCGCCACCCCGCCACACATGAAATATATGGGAACTTATCGTGTTCCATTTTCCCCGTGGACTCATAGGAATATATATATATATATATATATATATATATATATATATATATATATATATATATATATATATATATATATATATATATGTGTGTGTGTGTGTGTGTGTACCGTGTCCATAAATGCCCTGTCCACCACAAAAAAAAAAAAAAATCCCACCCTGTTTCCAATCACACAAAAATAAACAAAAATAAAATGTTACCCTTAACATTTCATTACTTTGTCATGTCTCAAGCACCTTAATGTACTACTTTCCATTCACTAGTGTTTTAAATAAGAAGTACAACCCAGCACCTACCCATTGCACCACTGAATCAACCCCAGATCATCAAATCACGCTCACTATCTGAGGGTTTCGGTCTCCACCGTAAAACGAGAGTCGTCACACCGACTGGCATCCAGCGGCCTCCTCACCCTCGCCTGCTTTAATCCGCTGTTGGTCACTCCAGTCTTTGCAGATCCGAGTCGTTTGCATTACATTTCCTTCGTAAGCAGGGGTTGGGCAGCTGGCGTGAATGTGAAGGCTCATTGGCAGGCATTGTTAAATGGCTTTTTTTGAGTTCAGGGACTGAAGTCAGGGTTGCTTCAATACTTCTCGTCTAAGGAGGTTATATGTAGATCTAAAAGTCTTCCTTGGGCGACCAGAAGTAGGTATTGGTGGTGGGGTAATATTGTCAGGGAGGTCACGAGCGCCGGCAAGCAACCGTTCGATCGTGTGTTCTGAGCGCCCAGTGCGTATAAGAAATCTCACATGAACCCAATCATTATCTTGCTACTAGGCGAGAATTTGGGCTTTCTTCTCCTCAGTAAAGTAAGAGCCAAGCATTTTGAAACACAGGTGTAAGAAATACAACGCTGAGCGAAATTCTCAAAATGGAGTGGCAGACACCCCCCCCCCTCCCCCCAAACCTTCTCTAAAGATAACCTGAGGCACACTGAGGCTAGTCTTCGACCATTTCTGTTATGCGTTTGATGGAGACAAGCATCACCACATAACAGATAGTAACTTACCTAAGTAAAGTCAGAAAAGAATTTTAGTAAGTTATTCCATTCAGCTTTGTTGAGGTGCTAGTATTTACGTTTAGAAGGGGCTCCAGGAGGGGGAGGTACCGTTAAAATAAATACATTTATGAGTGTGGTCGGATGAACCAGTTTTGCGCGAAGGATCAGAGGTGAAAAACAGATCCAAAGTATTTGGAGAATGGTTACATCGGTCAGGAATGTGGGTAGAATGTGCGATAATTTGCTCTAGATCAGTGAAAATGGAAAACGCGAGGACTTCAGTCCCTCCACCATTGGAGGAAGTCAGCCATTCCTCATGAAGAACTTTGAAATCTACTCAGTAGAGGATCTCGGCTTGAGGGTTAGAGATTTCAAGGCCTCATAGCAGGAGCTTTGATAGTCGAATAAAGCTATATGGTCTATATAATCAGAGAGTAGTAAGCGAAACAAAGGAAAAGCGTGGTATTTGGTAAACAGAGTTAGAGTCAGGTAACATTAAAGTTGGGGGCTGAGGGTACTTGAGGCGTTCAACAGATCTGTTGATGGATTAAGCACAGACACCACTTATGAACCGGAGTCGTGAATGAAGATTATAGTTGGATATGAAAAAAGGGGCTAGAGAGATCATCATTGGACAGGTCTCACGAGAGAAGTAAGATATTATGAGAGGTAATAGACAGTGTTCAACAGAAGAGAGGTTATTAAAGAGACTCGACGTATGTTGGCAGAGTGAATGAAAGAGTCAGACGGGAACCCGGAGATTCTTAACACCGCATGCTGCCGGGAATCAGGGGCTATAGGATTGTTGGCCTCGATCATGATTACATATAAAATTATTGTGCAGTCAGAAGATGGCAGGACTATACTGCTAGTTCCGTTTTGATGAGACAGAACGTAAGACCAGCAATCCTAACATGGATCGTATATGTATATATATATATATATATATATATATATATATATATATATATATATATATATATATATATATATATATATTTTTTTTTTTTTTTTTTTTTTTTGCTTTGTCGCTGTCTCCCGCGTTTGCGAGGTAGCGCAGGGAAACAGACGAAAGAAATGGCCCAACCCACCCCCATACACATGTATATACATACGTCCACACACGCAAATATACATACCTACACAGCTTTCCATGGTTTACCCCAGACGCTTCACATGCCCTGATTCAATCCACTGACAGCACGTCAACCCCGGTATACCACATCGATCCAATTCACTCTATTCCTTGCCCTCCTTTCACCCTCCTGCATGTTCAGGCCCCGATCACACAAAATCTTTTTCACTCCATCTTTCCACCTCCAATTTGGTCTCCCACTTCTCCTCATTCCCTCCACCTCCGACACATATATCCTCTTGGTCAATCTTTCCTCACTCATTCTCTCCATGTGCCCAAACCATTTCAAAACACCTTCTTCTGCTCTCTCAACCACGCTCTTTTTATTTCCACACATCTCTCTTACCCTTACGTTAGTTACTCGATCAAACATATATATATATATATATATATATATATATATATATATATATATATATATATATATATATATATATATAGAGTTGATAGAGATGCTCTGTGGAAGGTATTAAGAATATATGGTGTGGGAGGAAAGTTGTTAGAAGCAGTGAAAAGTTTTTATCGAGGATGTAAGGCATGTGTACGTGTAGGAAGAGAGGAAAGTGATTGGTTCTCAGTGAATGTAGGTTTGCGGCAGGGGTGTGTGATGTCTCCATGGTTGTTTAATTTGTTTATGGATGGGGTTGTTAGGGAGGTAAATGCAAGAGTCTTGGAAAGAGGGGCAAGTATGAAGTCTGTTGGGGATGAGAGAGCTTGGGAAGTGTCAGTTGTTGTTCGCTGATGATACAGCGCTGGTGGCTGATTCATGTGAGAAACTGCAGAAGCTGGTGACTGAGTTTGGTAAAGTGTGTGGAAGAAGAAAGTTAAGAGTAAATGTGAATAAGAGCAAGGTTATTAGGTACAGTAGGGTTGAGGGTCAAGTCAATTGGGAGGTGAGTTTGAATGGAGAAAAACTGGAGGAAGTGAAGTGTTTTAGATATCTGGGAGTGGATCTGGCAGCGGCTGGAACCATGGAAGCGGAAGTGGATCATAGGGTGGGGGAGGGGGCGAAAATTCTGGGGGCCTTGAAGAATGTGTGGAAGTCGAGAACATTATCTCGGAAAGCAAAAATGGGTATGTTTGAAGGAATAGTGGTTCCAACAATGTTGTATGGTTGCGAGGCGTGGGCTATGGATAGAGTTGTGCGCAGGAGGATGGATGTGCTGGAAATGAGATGTTTGAGGACAATGTGTGGTGTGAGGTGGTTTGATCGAGTGAGTAACGTAAGGGTAAGAGAGATGTGTGGAAATAAAAAGAGCGTGGTTGAGAGAGCAGAAGAGGGTGTTTTGAAGTGGTTTGGGCACATGGAGAGGATGAGTGAGGAAAGATTGACCAAGAGGATATATGTGTCGGAGGTGGAGGGAACAAGGAGAAGAGGGAGACCAAATTGGAGGTGGAAAGATGGAGTGAAAAAGATTTTGTGTGATCGGGGCCTGAACATGCAGGAGGGTGAAAGGAGGGCAAGGAATAGAGTGAATTGGAGCGATGTGGTATACCGGGGTTGACGTGCTGTCAGTGGATTGAATCAAGGCATGTGAAGCGTCTGGGGTAAACCATGGAAAGCTGTGTAGGTATGTATATTTGCGTGTGTGGACGTATGTATATACATGTGTATAGGGGGGGGGGCCATTTCTTTCGTCTGTTTCCTTGCGCTACCTCGCAAACGCGGGAGACAGCGACAAAGTATAATAAATAAATAAATATATATTCCTATGAGTCCACGGGGAAAATGAAACACGATAAGTTCACTTATCGTGTTTCATTTTCCCCGTGGACCCATAGGAACATACTTGATCACGCGCAACATTGTGATCCTTTCCAATGTATACATGTGTATGTGGGTGGGTTAGGCCATTCTTCCGTCTATCTCCTTGCGCTACCTCGCAAACGCGGGAGACGTAAAACACCCGTTTTGTTTCATCATATTACAGAAACACTGACAAATGTTCATAATGAAATTTCTCTATCTGCAAGAGGATATCAATTAGTTTCGTCGAACAAAACTCCCATGATTATTGCTGTCAGCTGTTTTATTACATCAAATTTGTTTTTTTATAGAAGTGGTAGGCGGTATCTAGAGTTTTCTACTGCTTCAATCACCTTCATGAGAATTTGACCGATAGTGACGGAATTTAACATCCAAGTCACTAAAAATAGCTCTGATGTAAGACACAATGTGATCCTACATACCAATCTTCTGGGCTTTTCTTCAATACCTTGGCGAGTTATTGCCTTCCCCCCTCCCCCTCAACACACACACACACCACACACACACACACACACACACACACACACACACACACACACACACACACACACACACACACACACACACGCGCGCGCGCGCGCGCGACTAAATCGTGGATACGCGTGTTTTGTTTTACATTGTTTAGCACGATATATCACAACCCATGGTAATGCTATGCTTTTTAAATGTTGTGATTATTCATTATATTTGCATTCTACTTTGAATTACCTAATCTACCTCCTAGTGTGGTTATGATCGGATGTAAGGGAGCAAGCCGTGCTGCCGGCAGCCAGGGTCGCCCAGAGCTGACGCGGGCCCTTGGCATTTTGTTCCCCCTCCCCCCCTACCCCAGGGGCGTCCCGTTCAGGGACTTCGCGACCGTTATGAGGGAAAATTGCAAACAAAAACAAAAACAAAAAATATGAAAATTTTGTACGACTTACATTGTTTCGTTGTATAGTTGTATAGTTCATCTTCCCTTATCTGCCACCCCCCCCCCCCCCCCCCCCCCAGGAGTTTCCCGCCCTCGCGGTGGGCCTGTCTGGCGCCCAGTGTTTCAGTTCTCTTGAAGTCTTCTCAACATTACAGCCTAACTCTTTGGTGTTGGTTGGATGGCAACAGTGAGAATACTGCTTAGAATACTGTTCGGCCTGGTCAGGCGTCACCCAACTTGAACTTGGCTTTAACCTGTAAGAGGGTCTTTATCTAGGAAAGGAACTGCTACGTTGCTTATATATCATCCAGGTTGGTTCTAGCTCTGCATCCTTACCTGACGGAGTTGAGCCGAAAGCCGTACGATTTATAGTCTCTCAGGCTATCTTTAAACCTTGACCTGCTTGCCCAACACCATAATGTTAGATCACTTTCCCTGTTTTATAGATAATACTGAGGTTTTTGCTCCCAGGAGCTGGATTTTTGTGTGCCCACACAACTAGCTAGACCACTCGCCAAGCTGCTGCGTCACGTGACTACAGTGTGGTCGTCTACAACTCAAGAGTGAGCCGTTTTAATGACTTTTCCTACACGTCGAAGTTTTGGGATTCTCTACCCACCCATGTCTTTCCTAATAACTGAGTTGGGACGTTCTAAAAGACAGATTTTTCACTTTGCAAAATTCTTCAATACTTTCCCCTGCTTCTTCTCTTTCATAATCCTCTCGATAATTTAATTAAGGCCTGGCCTTGATGTGGACCTTTGTCCGTGACTGGAGCCTCCAACATAAAAGAAAAAAAAAATGCACTTCACTTGTTGGCATTTGGTCTGTGTTGCAGCCCATCAGTAAGCTATATGATGATCTTCCTGCCTAAATCCTCATCCATTTGAGTCACTTGCAGGGTACCTCGTGGGGAATTATGTGTCAGTTTACATCTCATTTTCCTCCCCCGGTGTGATCACATCACAGATCAGTTCTTGAGACTGGTGGATATCTTCGTCGTCAGTGTTATGGCTGCATTGCCTTCAATATGTGTCGCGTCATCTGGAGGGAGACAGTGTTGCTTGAATTACTTCATGACCCTGAGGAGGCCTTCAGCTCTGACTCATACTTTGGTGTTAGGACCACTTCTTCAGTGTCTGCTTATCGTCATGGCTATCGCTCGTCTGCATTTTTCTGCACTCGCTGAGCAGAACACCCGAGTTGACAGTGCATTTAGATGTATCACAATGTGTCACGTCATGTGTACCGTTCATCCCATTGTGTCGTGCATAGATCTTTCAATTTCGCTGTGCAAGATTCACACTCCTCTTCCGGTACTCTTTCAAACGTCTTCAGAAATCAAATAACAGGAATTCTATTTACGGCCCACGAATCTTGCACATATCAAAGCCATATTGCTTTCGAGTATATCTAGAGGTATTTCTTATGGCTTCTTTTCTTATCGCACACCAGATAAATGAAATCAAAGATCTCAGTTTGCTTTACGTTTGGCCTGATCCACATCCTCAGACTGACAGTGTCTCTTGGTTGACGTTCATATCTGTCAGCTCGCTTGCAGTAAGTGAGAACACCGCGTTTACATATTTTTTGGATTGTGATTTCCAGTGATCTGTATAATTTCATTATGAACTTGGTTTTGATATGTATTTAGAATTATTCATGGCATGCAAAATGTACTCTTGAAGTTGACAGTCACCTTCAGCCATCAGACCTGATAATACTAAGAAACTTTGTTACGATTCTGAAGTGTAATCATCCATGTGTCCTCGCAAGGGTATATTCTGTTCTTCATAGAAGAGTATGACTCACGATACACCTTAAAACGTGTAATTTAGTCCTTCTTACAGCAGTCGTTTTCCATTCCTGGAATCATGTAGGGTACTGACTGATCTTGTTGAACCCGACATGTTTTTAATCAGCCACACGTGCGATTTCCTTTTTATTTTTCCTCAGGAGCTGGTTACTGGTAACTGACTATCGGCTGAGGAGCAGCTAAGTCCGTCACACGAGCTCTGATTTGATAATCAGGAAAAAAAAATTGTCAATTAGACATCAGTGATCTTCAAGGAGTGGTTGATCAACTTCCACTATGGGTGATCTTAATGAAAAACACACTTTCTGGTTTAACTGTACCAGATGAGGAAACGTTGCCGAGCACCTGCTAGACAATAATGGTGTGGCGATGATGAATGATGGATCACCAACAAGATACGATGTGCCTCATGATTCCTCTTCAGCCATTGACTTAACCCACAAGGAATCACGAGAGCTGGAGAGTGTCAAAGGTTATGGTGGGGGAGGGGGGATTAGACTCTGAGAGCGCTGCGAAATGTGTGGCAAATGAGGTCCCTATCCGGGATGGCGAAAATGGATAGGTTTGAAGGTATAGCAGTCCCGTCTGTGTTGTGTAGATGCGAAGCTTTTGGCAGTAGATGAGGGTGTAAGGAAGAGGGTCAGTGTGTTCAATATTAAATGTTTAAGGCCAATATGTGGTGTGAGGAGGGTCGATCGAGTAAATGATGATAAAGTGAGAGAGAGAGAGAGAGAGAGAGAGAGAGAGAGAGAGAGAGAGAGAGAGAGAGAGAGGGGGGTGGTAATAAGAGGGACGAAAAGGGTGTGCTGAAAAGGTTTGGCCATGTGGAGAGAATGAATCAGGAGAAGCTGACAAGGAGGTTATATGTGACAGAAGTGGAGGGAACAAGAAGACAAGGATGGAGTGAGTAAGACTTTGAGTGCTCGGGGCCTGAACATGCAGATGGGTGAAAGACGTGCAAGGGATGGTGCGAATTTTGAGCGTTGTAAACAGAGGTCGACGTGCTGTCAACAGACTGACATAAGGTATGCGAAATAGCCTGGGAAAGCACGGAAAAGTGTGGTGTTTGATTGCGGATAGGGAGTTGAGGTTTCGGTGCATCACACGTGACACCTAGAGAATGGATATGGGAGGAAGACGTTTTCTTCGATCGCCCTTGACGCTATCTCGCTAACGCAAAAAATGGCGAACTTGTACCAAAAAAATAATCAAAACTAAAAAACAATGTATTTGGAATTTTGATATAAAAGTATGTCTTTCCTGCATGTTAGTAGTACTGAAGTTAATCACAGAAATACTATCACTTGAATATTATTGCTTTCATTTAAAATAATGAAATGAGTTATACCACGACAATGCGCCCGCGCTCTCTCCAGTGCGCCAGAAGCAATTTATCGCGTAGAGATTTACTAGAATAAGTGCCCGTGTGACGCACCCTTGAAGTCACCCATTTCAACGGCTCTTTGTGTTGCTACAAATGTTAATGCTTCCCATCCTTGTCTTTAACCTTGTTCAAATTTATGAATGAATTCTTTTTCATCTGGTAATCACAGATTCTTTTTATAAAACTGTCAGGAAAATAGTGATGACCAAAGAGGCGTCCTGACCCCCTACATGGTCCACTGCAGCCAGCTGTAGTGAGGGCTTTTCCAGTTTGCTGTCGACACCATCACAGTATAATAGTCGAGTGTGTTTGGTCACCAAAACGATTAAAAAAGATCTTATAACGCTATTATGGTCATCAAATATGGTCTGAAATTACCTTTCTTTTATGCAAAAATATTTGCCCTCACTTGTATAGTCCATGTGGAACCGCCAACACTGGTTTACAACTCAGATTTCGTATATGACATGTCGCCACGGATCCCATGTATAGTGTATATGATCTTATAATTACCCTTGTAAGCTGATATTAAGGACATTTCGGATGGTGGATATCTCTTGGCGTTGACGGCCTTCATAATCCTGGCAGTCGATGGGTACTAACAACCACACTACGTGTCACTCTAGTGCTTTCCACTAGTGTTATAGTCGGCAGCCCAGATGGCTGTTAGCATGAATGATCTTGCCGTCTTACGCAACTTCATGTGCAGCGCCATGTCGACGCATGGTTCAGTTCAGTTATGGATGTTAAAGATATGTTTTCTTACTAGTTTGTGCGTCTTACAGACGCTTAATATTTCGGTGGAGAGAGAGACCAATGCCACTTGCTTAATATATTCGTAAAGAAAAAAGTAGCTTACATTCTTGTGGGTGTCAATAAAGCAATGTTGCTCATAGAAAACGTTCTATGGTAGACTAAAAACATGAATATTGTTTTATCCTTTCGCTTTTGAAAGACGGGATTGTACTGTGTATTTGTATATCAACATAGAAAATACTTCTTTATAACATAAATATATTAGAGCTGTAATATGTGTTAGTATCTAAAATGAAAGGGATTACGGCGCAATTACACAAGTATTCTCATGTACTAGCATATTTACTTGGTTAGTGTAACACTTGAATCTAACTGACAGCATAATTCTTGTTGGTCTCACGCTGTACTTAGTAACTTCACCTGCTGCACGAGAAACATTTCCATAATCTACTTCATCCCTATCCTGGCCCTGCAGGCTACTTGGCACAATCACGTTCACATTGTCCTCCAAACTTGAGTCTGTCTCTAACCCTTTATCAACTTGTACATCTCTTGTCATACTGTCTCGTGGTCTTTCTTCATCGTCCAGGTTTCGCTCAGTAGTCTTTCTCAAGTGCTGCCTATTGCGTCGTACAGTTCCAGAGTTGGTTATCATCTCTTTTGACATCTCGTCTAAACTCTTGTTCACTGTTCCTTTCTGCCAAGTCTTGTCTCCGAGAGTACTTGGTTTGATCTTTACCATGTCCCCTTCGTCTCATGGGTCAAGATCTTTAGCTGTCTTGTTGTAGTACGATGCATTCTTCAAATTCTTGAGTCTTCTCTTTACACTTTCAAGTGACACGTCAATCCCTTGCGGCTTTAAGAGCTTAGGTGACGTTGGTAGCAAAGTTCGTGTTCTTCTTCCAAGGTTCCGTTGAGCTGCACTCATTTCCATATCCTGTGTTGGTGTTTCTGTAGTCTAATATGCCGAAATATTGTACGTTTCTACTAGTCACAGCCTTCTTGATTAGACTCTTAAGTAGTTTTGACAGCTGTTTCAGGCCATTCCATTCCACTAGGGTACTTATGCTGTAATTTATACTTGTCTGCAGAGTCCCAGATTTCCTAAATGATGAATTGTGGTCTATTGTCTATGATACGGACTGATGGAATCTCATATTTTGGAAAATGAGCTTTCATTTTTCTGATGCTCATGCTGGTTCTTGTCGACTCCAACACATCAACTCCCCAAAAGTTGCTCAAATAGTTAGTTCACAGTCAGCAAAAAGTTCTCAACTCAAATAAATCAACACCTACCCTCTCCCATGGTCGGTCTGCTATATCATGGGACATTAGGGTTTCCTTCTCTTGGGCACTACTGAATCGGTTGCATATTTCACATTGGGCGATATGCTCTTTGATCTCAGCATTCATACTCGACCAGTATACACTTTCCCTTGCACGCCTCAGACAACCTGCAACACCTGCATGAGTCAAGTGTATTGCCTCCTTGATCTCGGCACGCAAAGCATAGTGCATGACTATCCTGTCTCCTTTGAATATCAAACCATTTTGTGCTGAGAACTCATCGCTTGGACATGCATGAGGCAGAAGCTGGTTAGGAAGAATATCTTTGGTTTCAGGCCATCCAGAGATTATGGTTTATAAGAGCAAATACATTGTCTCATCATTTGCTGTTACTCTTTTCACCTGATGGGCAGGGAAGATACCGGGTTTGTATTCTCAAACATTTGTCCCCCCCCCCTCCCCTAAATTCTCTGGTAAGTGTGTCTGTAACAAAATTTGCTATATGCATTTCCGTCACAGGCTGATATTCCAATTCTCTGTAATGCTTCCCTTTTCCCCCTTCTCTTTTGGATTATTTCGCTGGTCACATCTCAGCCAATTGGTAATCTTCACTGCCTTTACCTTCCTAGTAATGTCTGAAATGTAGTAAGTTAGCTTGACTGATCATTTAGTTAAACAGTGCTGATAACAATTCCTCAGATCAAACTTTGAGAACAATCTAGCCTTTGGAAGACCAGGTAATACATAATCACTCGCTGGTAGTGGATGCATCTCACTTTTCATGTTTTTGTTCAATGTTTGTGGATTAATGCAAATTCTGGTGTTACCTGATTTCTTGCTTCCAATAACCATACGACTTACCCATTCTGTTGGTTCATCCCCTTTGGCTATGACTAATTTTCTGTGATTTACCAATCTTATTATGAACCTTTTGTTTAACACTGAATAGCACTCTGTGTGATGATATTGCTTCTGGAGTAGATGATGAATCAATAGTTAGTTCAACACTACCAGGTGATTTCCCTAGCTTTCCTTAAAACTTTTCGCTGTAATTTGAGAACACATCTTGAGCTGTACTCATATTCTCAGAACTCACAGTTATTAGGTTCACTTACTGTGATGCTATCTTAACCACAATTCGTACAGGATCTTGTTCTACAACAAAAAGCTCAACAGAATATTTGTTTTTAGTCTTACAATTCACAATAACAATTCTGCACTTTTCCCAGTGGGTTTATCTTAGTACAGTTCCACATGTACACCACTGCATCACAAGGCTCTAACTTTTTGTTAGGTACCATATGTTGAGGAATAACATAGGCTTGCGTCACAGCCAACTTGACACTTCACCTTCTTACCGCCTACCTCCATGGATGTCATGATGGCCTTGTCGCTGCAGCTAGTTGAAAGCTTCATAGCATTGTGGACATCTGGGTCGCCTTCTGCGTCTGCGTCCTCTTGGATACCATTGACCATAATCCTCTTAGAACCCTTGTCTGGTTTTGATCTGCATTTACTTGTGAAGTGATTCTCCTTCTTGCACTTTCTACAGGTCTTACCAACTGCTGAGCATTCTTCTTTCTTCCCGATATGCCGGTTGCCACAGAACTTGCATTCTCTCATGGGTGTGTTTCCAGGTGTTGTCCTCATGCTGGATGTCATCATATCATCTGTCTTCCTCATGGGTTTCTTCAGTCACCTGTTGACAGCTTCCCGTCCTTCACCGAAGATACGACCATCTGCTTCTTTGCTGCTTGGTGTGCTACACATATTTTCATAGCTGCATCAAAATTATGGCCATCTTTAAAGAATTGCTCACGAATAGGGTCAAGAGCATACAGATACTGTTTTATAGGGTCTCATTTTTCTGATCTCCATATTCAGATTCCTTGCATAGCATCCTAAGTCTGATATATGAAGCTAGGGATTCTCCTGTTTGTTGTGCACGCTTTCAAAATCTTTAATAGACAGCCAGTACGATCTTCTATGGGGGAAGATGTGCATCAAATTTGGCAAGTAAATTTTGTAGCACTGTAGTTGGAATAGGTTGATTATTAGTGCTGGGAACTCGATGAATTATATGTCGAGTAATTCATCCCCATCAAAGGTTAGTGGTAGGGCAACCCTTTCCTCAGCAGGTTTTTTCTTAAAACCTGTTGCCAGAACATAGAGGTTATAAAGGGTTTGCCAAGCTTGTTCAATGCTGCTATCTGGCACATTTTGCCGGGGATGGAGAGATAAGAAGCTGTCATTTGCACTATGTCGTAACGTTGCCGCTTGATTTCGCCTGTCAGTTGAACAGAATGTTGTCATGTTATTTTGCTGCTGTCATTCTGGACTGTGATGACTGATGATGTTTTCACCGCTGCCATTATGATTTTTTTTTATCAGTCTGTGCGTTTTACAGAGGCTAAATATTTCGGAGGAGAGAGAGAGAGACCAATCTCACTTTTTACATTATATTTTCAAAGAAAAAGGTCGCTTGCATTTTTGTTGGTCTAATAACTATAGCTGCTTGCTTATAGAAAACGTGTATGGATAACTGTAATAAACATGAACATAGCTAGAGAACACACATCTGTTTGGAAACGTTTTCTTCTACCATCTCTCATTGGTGGCTTGACCACGTTTGACCCCCGCCTCCCTCTACAGCAGCATCACAGGACCCGATAAATGCTTCCTCCTCCTAACGTCAGCGCTACGGGACCACGGGAAACCTCGTCCCTCCTTTAACAGCTCCAAGCTCGGCAACGCCTCCATCCTCCTCTAGCACAAGCACAGTACCTCGTCCACGCTTATATCCTTCTATAGCACATCTAAGGACCTCAGCAGCGTCCCTTCATTCCTGCAGTACAACCAAGGACCTCGACAATGCCTCTTCCCTTTTGCAGCAGGATCATGGGACTTCTGCAACGCCTTCATACGCTTGTAACACAAGCACAGGACCATAGGAACACCTCTTTCCTGAAGTACAGCCAAAGGACCTCGTCAGCCTCAACTTCTTGCTGTTCATTCATAGGACCTCAGCAACAGTCTCCTCCTACAGCAGCACCGAGACCAGGTAGGAATCCATAGTCTAAGGCATTGATATTCTGGAAAAAAGGTACTATGTAGGTTAGAATCAGGGAAAATCTATGTTTCGGGGTTTAGGATCCATCACGTTTAGGAAAAAATTGGCGATCCCGATCAAGGAATGACTCCCTCGGTGCAGTGTCGCTTAGCTTAGTTGATATCGTACATACATACCAACAAAGGTACAACATTACTGCATATACACACTCCCAGTCTACCGAGGACTATAAATAAGGCACCACAAATCACGCTTTCAAATAATCACCAACAGCATTAAATGATTTGCACCATAGTCCTGCACACACTTCAGTATTCTCCGTCATTTCGAACTATCCTTTCCCCGACCCATTTTTCCTCTTCCCTAACCAAGTAAAATGGATATAGATAAAAAAAAAAAAAAAAGTGCATTAGCACGGGAGGGGTCTGCATTATCTCTTTTCGTATTCCTGTAACATTAGGCAGTAGGCGTTGATGTAAGTCTTGTCATGTCCTTATGCATATCAAAATAACATATTGATATGAGATGCCTTCAGTGCAGTATTATCAGCTGTAGCTTAAGACACGTGTCTTTGTAACCCTCTGTCAGTCATCGAGTTAAATAAGTCGTAACTTAGTTATATGACAATGTTGTGCTTCTGTGAAGTATCAGAGGATGAGCTGAATATAGTAGCACTTGATTCTAACAACGGTTGTCCAACAAAACATTGTGAATGTAAAGAGAAAGCAAAATTTATGCTATAAATATTGTAGCGAAGAAGGAAGAATGGGAAGCAGTTGACATTGAACTTTTTTCCATTTTATTCAAGAAAATGATCGCGTGGTATTTCAATATTGTTATATTATTCTGTGTCTGATGATCTTTGTATCGATATGTGCCGAGATCCTGGTAGTATTTTCTTGCAGCATGTTTTTTTAAGTAAGTCAAAAGTCTAGTGACATTCTCGAAATTTGGCAGTAATGGTTGGGGGAGGGTCGGTGTTGGCTCGGGTGGACAGCCCGCACCACCACAACACACAGTCTGGCCTGCCGCCTGAGAGGCACTACACCAGAGGGTTGCGTCATCTCGGTAACTACACTATTTAAACCTTCCTGTTACGATATGTGTCGGTGTGGAGTGCATGGTGGGGCCATGTGACCAGGAAGGAAAGGAGACGTCAAATTTATGGTGTAAGGTGACACAAGGTCAGGAGCTTGACTCGCTCCAGTGCTCTGCATAAGTCAGTATCAAGAATTCAGATTTTAAAAGTTTATTTCTGAAGAGAAAAGGACCTCCATCCACTTTACGAGGATATGCCAAAATTATAGTATTACCAGCTGTAACTGGCGACATACATAAGAGGCAGTGATAAACAGCCTTCCAGACACATCATCTCGTGTCTTTCACATCCCTAATGCATTTAAAGACCAGACAGCATTATTGATCATATCATCTGTAAAATGATCAATAGATAGATTAGAACACTGTATTTGTTAGGAGAGTTGGCCACAATATATTGTGTGTGAAGTAAATGACGTTAAAGTAGAAATGGTAAATGTGAAGTTAAGTGGGGCCACTTTATAAGTTTGAGATTTAAATTAAAAAAAAGAATTGCAGAGACATCTCAGTGGAGGCAGGAAGACCTCTCTGCTCATTTTGCCAGACTCGAGAAAGTTTAGGTAATTGCAAGAATGGTCATTTAAATAGTAAGACAGGTAAAAATGTGAAGTTTTGCAGGTTTGTATGCACTGGGTATAAAGAAATAGTGATTAAAAACTCATTTTTGTGAGAATTTTAAAAGATGATTGATCAGAATGACGTTTATGAGGAGAAAATGAGTTCAAGTACCACTTTTAGGATGGTACACTTTTACCCATTGAATATGAGTGATATTGTTTTGCAGTGGTAATATATTGTCAGCAGAATAGAACTGCAGTGTGATCAAGTAATTTCTTTTGTAAATAATGCAATAATGGTGAGGATTATGAAGGTGAGGGAAATTGTGGGGTAAATTATTGTAAAACTACGTGAAACATTTTTAGAGATCAACAGTATTATGAAAACCTTTGAGACTATTTGGAAAATTTCATGTACTTTGTACAATGTTTACATGCAGATATGTCACTGAGAACAGCACTTTTAAGTATAAATTTATACTTATTTCCTCTTTGAGCCGTTATATCATGAAGTTTTCTGTAATCAAAATATAACATGATATTCGGTTTTTGATGAATATGAAAATTTTTGTTGGTCACTATGTGTATGATTCAGAGCATTTGTTTCCTACCACCTTTCTTGAGAAAGTAAAGTTTTTAAAATTAACTAAAAAGCTGTTTGTGTTTGCTGCATGATCATGCACAATATGATTGGAAGTAAACTACCATAATTTTAAGTTTTGTTTTCAAATATGGTAAGTTCTGTTTGCTAAGGAGGTTTTTCCATTTCCCAGACTTCACTGCTGCATTATTTCTCGTAGATTAAGATGAAAGGTCTCATTCACATTGCATCACTTACTCTGTTTTATAAAAACTAGGTTACTATTACATTAATGGTTTGAATCATATTCCAAAGGGAATAGAGAAGTGACCCTAAACTGGTATGGTAAAAGTCTAATTTATCTTGACCATTATTAGTTTTGGATATAAAGTTATTTTGTTCTTCACTGCTAGTTCAATGTGTAGAGAATACATGAACAGTTGTGGGATATGAATTTAAGCATTATATTTTACTGAATGGTATTAATTTAGGCTAAAGAAGAGAGGGTTACATTTGTTGGGAAATTATGGTATTAAACATTCGTACGATAACACACATGCAAACTGTATAAAACATCAGCAGAACCAACAAAATGCTCATCTGTTAGCCAAAAATTGTAGTAGAAATATACCAACATTTAATTCTGCTGCTGGGACATATGGCAGTATGCTGTGTGATCTCTCGACATTCAGAACCGCTTATGCATTACTCAGTATGGATGTGACTGGTATTTTACTACTAGAATATTGAACTTTAAGATTAATCTTGACTGCTTGGGAATATTTTTTTTATCTATTTTTACCAAATTTTATATGCATTGAATATGAACTTGTTTTCACTGAAATATAATGCTCATATTCATGTTTGGCAACTGCTACTTCATTATCTTAGCATAACACTGAGTGAAAACATCACTCAGCTAGTAACAGTGTGGAGTTTAGAACATAGAACAGCTACTCCTGCTTTATCAAGAATGACTTGGATAATATTTTCTATCTCATGGTTAAAAGTTGATAGTGAGGGAAGGCTCTATCAAAGATCAGGGAGATTGTGGGGTTAATTGATTTATAAGTACTGTACTTTGGTAAAACAAATTGCAAATTAATGGAACTTTGAAAATCTCTCCTAACTTTTTGTTCCAGCCAGTGTTTATTTTCAATATTATTTGAAAATTATTAAATTTTTTGGTACTTTGATTACATGCAGTTTCTGGGCCATCATGTGAGTTTCTCAGTAGTCAAACACACAGACATGTTTCAATTCACAGAGTTCATATGACGGTATGTAATAAAATTACAAGATCATCAGTATACAGTAAGGTAAATCTCAGCTCCTTGATGATGTTAGGTTAGATATTCTAGGATCTATTGACTCGTATGGACGTGTATGTATATACATGTGTATGGGGGTGGGTTGGGCCATTTCTTTCGTCTGTGTCCTTGTGCTACCTCGCCAACGCGGGAGACAGCGACAAAGCAAAATAAAATAAATGAAATAATAAAAAATTGACTAGTAGAAATGCTTCATCTGTTTTGGTGTGTAATAACCCTTAGTATATTGTGCCTGATGAATGCAACCCTCCCAACTATCAACTTATACAACCACTTTATAACGATATAGTTTGTGTGTGGTACTTAAATTGAAATTTTACTTGATGTTTATTAACAGAAGAACATGAACAAAATCATTCTTCACATATTTTTTTTATTTCTAGCTTCAAATCAGTATTCCTGTGAAGTCATTAAAAAAGATAATGAAAGGAAAAAGTGGACCAAGGAAAGTATATAATTACCTTAGAAATAGTA
The DNA here is from genome assembly GCF_036320965.1 of Panulirus ornatus. NCBI lineage: Eukaryota > Metazoa > Arthropoda > Malacostraca > Decapoda > Palinuridae > Panulirus > Panulirus ornatus. Next base: position 70,413,831 of record NC_092227.1, on the reverse strand, counting down.
CAATTCTTAATTTGGCTGCCACCGTTCTCATACCTGGGGTAGATGACAAAGAATTCTACCTCCGTATTCCCTGCATGTCATAGAAGTGACTGAAGGGAGTGTGAGTGGTGGCTAGAAACCCTCCCCTTCTCGTATTTCAGTTTCTAAAAGGTGGAACAGAAGATGGAGCTAGGCAGGGAGTGCTCATCCTCCTTGAAGACTTAGACTTATGTGTTTAATTGTATGTGAATGCCACCGACATGAGAAGAAAGGAGAGAAAAGTAGTATGTTTGAGGACTGAAACCTGGATGCTCTGGCTCTGAGTGAAACAAAAGGAAAAAGGTCAGGGATTAGTGAGAGGACAAGAAATGGGAAGGGTTAGCACTACTGCTGAGGTGGAAGTTGTGGGAGTGTGCTAAAGGGTATGATAAAGTGAGCTCTAGACTGATGTGGGTAGAAATGAAAGTGGATTTCAAGAGATGGGTGATTTTTAGTGATAATGCACCTAGCATGAGAATAAAGACTATGAGAGGCATGTTTTAGGAATAGGTGAGTTAGTAAGTCAGCAGTTTTATGCAAGGTGTTGGGTGATTCAAATGTGGTGAGCAATGTGGCAGATAAGAATATGATTAGGGGGCATTGGGTATATAGTAATGTGAATGGCATTGATGAACAGCTTGTGGAGTTGTGTGATGAAAAAGGACTGGTGATTAGGAATACCTGGCTTAAAAAGAGGGACACACAAGCATACTTACGTGAGTAGGAAAGATGGTCAGCAGGCGTTATTGGATTACATATTAATTGATAGGTATATAAAAGAGAGAATTTTGGATGTGAATATGCTCAGAGTCACAGCTGGTGGGATGATAGATCATTATGTTGTGGAGGTAAGGTTGAAGATTTGTAGAGGTTTTTGGAAAAGAGAAAACTCGATGGGGATAGGAGAATGGTGAGAGTAAGTGAGCTTGGAAAAGAGCCTTGTGTGAAGAAATACCAGGAGAGATTAAGTGTGGAATGGCAAAAGGTGACAGTAAGTGAAACTAGGGGATTGCATGAGTAATATTAGGTAGGAAAGCAGTTCTGGCATGTGTGAGAGAAGTATGTGGCAAGCATAAGATAGGAGGTGGACAGGTTAGAAATGTTTGTGAGTGATGGGATGAAGTAGTGAAGTTGCTACTGAAAGAGTGAAGAGAAGTATATGGGTGATACAGGGAAGGAGAATATGATGTTTTGGAATGAAGTTGATAATGTGTAGAAACAGAGAACATTGGTAAAGGGAACAAATGGGGAAGTAGTAACAGGTGGTTATGAAGTGAGGAGGAGATGGAGTGAGTATTTTGAGGGACTTGATTTTTTTTTTTTTTTTCTTTCTCGATAGGGTGGCACATGTAGGGTGGTGAGAGTCTTATGTAAGATGAAATGTAGCAAGGCAGCTGGAGTGGATGATAGTGCAGTTGGATGTATTAAGAAAGGGGGAGACTCTGATGTTGATTGTTTAGTTTGGATTTTCATTGTATGTATTGATCATTGTAAGGTGCATAAGGATTGGCAGAATGTATATATGATGCCATGATATAAAGGCAAGGAGGATAAAGGTATTTAATTGAATTCTAGATATTCATAGACCAAGAACAGATAATCACATCATTGATTTGATATTTACAAATGATGCAGCGCTAGTCACAGTCACTGAATTATCCAAAATGAGTATCTTTAGAAGTGTCTGCATGTTGTAGGAATAGATAAAAAAAGAGTGAGTGTTAACAGAAAACAGATTGATTAGGGACTACTTCAGTTTTAACTTGGGCAGTATTGAATGAGACATTGCAAATAGCTTTATAGAGAATAAACTGGAATGAATTTCTTAATATATAAGTATTTCCTTATGAGCATAAAGCAGTTTATAGAATTGGTGCTTCACAAAAGAAATAATTATAATAAAAAGAGAAAAGATAGAAAGCAATGGATGAGTAGAATGGAATGAAAGAAAAATCTTAGGTATGCAACAAGAAGAGAAAAGGGGGAACTTTTTGAAGAAAAAACAAAAAAAGCTGACAGTGAAAAAATTAACACACAGAAAAGTACTAACATCAAATGAAGAAAAAAATTCAAATCATGAATATAAATCCAAAAGTGGTATATGCATTCAAGAACAAAGAAGTGAATAAAAATCATAGATTGGATCTTTTGGAGAAGGGGACTTTTATCTAAAGGAAAAACTGCGAACAAATCCCTGGGGAGAGGGAGAAAGAATACTTCCCACGTATTCCCTGCATGTCGTAGAAGGCGACTAGAAGGGAAGGGAGCGGGGGGCTGGAAATCCTCCCATCTCATTTTTTTTTTTTTTTCCTCCAAAAGAAAGAACAAAGAAGGGGGCCAGGTGAGGATATTCCTTCAAAGGCCTGGTTCTCTGTTCTTAACTCTACCTCGCAAATGCGGGAAATAGCGAATAGTATGAAAAAAACAAAAAAAAACTGCGAAATGTTAATCATCCAACATAAGTCAGTACTAAGCACAAGAGAGAATGAAGAAGCTGACATTATGATATTTAATGACTTTGATTAACATTTACCATACTTATATAGAAGCATGACAAAAGGAGAAGCATATGACCAACTAAAAGAGAACTCAACACAAGGACCAGGTGGAATCCAAACGATATTTCTGAAAAAGACTAAAGGAAGAATAGATAAACCATATGCTATACTTAGACAGAGCAGAGACCAACTTAGCATAGCAAATATACCCAAGATAGCACACAATACCAGATTCATAAAGGGGAACCAAAATGTTGCCATTTCACCCTCCTGCATGTTCAGACCCTGATTTATCAAAATCTTTTTCACTCCATCCTTCCATCTCTGTTTAGGTCTCCCCATTCTCCTTGTTCCCTCCAATTTAGACACATACTTTCTTTGTCAACCTTTCCTCACTCATCCTCTCCATATTTCCAAACCATTTCAGCACACCCTCATCAGCTCTCTCAACTACACTCTTTTTATTTCCACACCTCTCTCTTACCCTTTCATTATTTACTCAGTCAAACCACCTCCTACCTCATCTCCTCAAGCATTTCATTTCCAACACATCCATCTTCCTCTGCACAACCTTACCTATATCCCATGCCTCACATCCATATGATATTGTTTGGACTGCTATTCCTTCACACCTAGTAACCATTCTTGCCTTCCTAAATAGCGATCTCCCTTTCTACACATTGAGTGCTCTCAAAGCCTTCACCCCCTCACACACCATATGGCTCACTTCTACTTCCATGGTTCCTTTCGCTGCCATACCCACTTCCAGATATTGAAAACACTCACTCCATCTAATTTTTCTCCATTTAAACTCACACCCTAACTGACCTTCTCTCCAACAGCCCCTTCTAAACATAAATAGTGGCACCTGAACAAAGCTGATTGGGATGACTTACATAATTTCTTTTCTGACTTTCCGTGGGTGAATTACTATCTCGTATTTGGTGATGCTTCTGTCTCTGCCAGATGCAGAGCAAAGGTTATTCTTGCAGGAATGGAAGCATTTATCTCCTCTTCCTCCAAGACAACCTCTTCATCCAATCCATGGTTCAACTGTTCTTGTTCTGAGGCCATTTAGACAAGGGATCAGGCATATCAGGCTTGGAAAACTCTTCTTCCTCTGGCTCCCATTCAGCTTTCATCACTGCCCATAATTGCTGCAAGCTTGTTATATGTGAGGTGAACCATTCCTTTATTCAAAGGAAGTGCAATAACTTGGAAACCTAGTCCTAAATATACTTGTTTTAAGTGAAGACAGGCAGGAAATACCTTTTATATATTTATTTATTATACTTTGTCGCTGTCTCCCATGTTAGCTAAGTAGCGCAAGGAAACAGATGAAAGAATGGCCCAACCCACCCACATACACATGTATATACATACACGTCCACACATGCACATATACATACCTATACATCTCGATGTATACATATATACACACACAGACATATACATATATACACATGCACATAATTCATACTGTCTGCCCTTATTCATTCCCGTCACCACCCCCGCCACACATGAAATAACCCCCTCCCCCCCCGCATGTGTGCGAGGTAGCACTAGGAAAAGACAACAAAGGCCACATTCGTTCACACTCAGTCTCTAGCTGTCATGCAATAATGCACCGAAACCACAGCTCCCTCTCCACATGCAGGCCCCACAGAACTTTCCATGGTCAACCCCAGACACCTCACGTTCCCTGGTTCAATCCATTGACAGCACGTCGACCCCGGTATACCACATTGTTCCAATGCACTCTATTCCTTGCACACCTTTCACCCTCCTGCATGTTCAGGCCCCAATCACTCCAAATCTTTTTCGTTCCATCTTTCCACCTCCAATTTGGTTTCCCACTTCTCATTCACTTCACCTCTGACACATGTATCCTCTTTGTCAACCTTTCCTCACTCATTCTCTCCATGTGACCAAACCATTTCAAAACACCCCCTTCTGCTCTCTCAACCACACTCCTTTTATTACCACACATTTCTCTTACCCTTTCATTACTTACTCGATCAAACCACCTCACACCACATATTGTCCTCAAACATCTCATTTCCAGCACATCCACCCTCCTCCGCACAAATCTATCCAGGGAGGTAAGTTTGAATGGAGAAAAACTGGAGGAAGTAAAGTGTTTTAGATATCTGGGAATGGATCTGGCAGCGGATGGAACCATGGAAGCAGAAGTGAATCATAGGGTGGGGGAGGGGGCGAAAATCCTGGAAGCCTTGAAGAATGTGTGGAAGTCGAGAACATTATCTCGGAAAGCAAAAGTGGGTATGTTTGAAGGAATAGTGGTTCCAACAATGTATGGTTGCGAGGTGTGGGCTATGGATAGAGTTGTGCGCAGGAGGGTGGATGTGCTGGAAATGAGATGTTTGAGGACAATATGTGGTGTGAGGTGGTTTGATCGAGTAAGTAACGTAAGGGTAAGAGGGATGTGTGGAAATAAAAAGAGCGTGGTTGAGAGAGCAGAAGAGGGTGTTTTGAAATGGTTCGGGCACATGGAGAGAATGAGTGAGGAAAGATTGACCAAGAGGATATATGTGTCGGAGGTGGAGGGAACGAGGAGAAGTGGGAGACCAAATGGTAGGTGGAAAGATGGAGTGAAAGAGGTTTTGAGTGATCGGGGCCTGAGCATGCAGGAGGGTGAAAGGCGGGCAAGGAATAGAGTGAATTGGATCGATGTGGTATACCGGGGTTGATGTGCTGTCAGTGGATTGAATCAGGGCATGTGAAGCGTCTGGGGTAAACCATGGAAAGTTGTGTGGGGCCTGGATGTGGAAAGGGAGCTGTGGTTTCGGCCATTATTGCATGACATCTAGAGACTGAGTGTGAATGAATGGGGCCTTTGTTGTCTTTTCCTAGCGCTACCTCGCACACATGAGGGGGGAGGGGGATGGTATTCCATGTGTGGCGAGGTGGCGATGGGAATGAATAAAGGCAGACAGTGTGAATTGTGTGCATGGGTATATACGTATGTGTCTGTGTGTATATATATATGTACATTGAGATGTGTAGGTATGTATATTTGCGTGTGTGGACGTGTATGTATATACATGTGTATGGGGGTGGGTTGGGCCATTTCTTTCGTCTGTCTCCTTGCGCTACCTCGCAAACGCGGGAGACAGCGACAAAGCAAAATAAATGTATAAATAAATACATAAAAAGAGAAAACACCTTGCCACATACCTTCGGAAACAGCATGGTAGAGAAGTTTGAGTGTGCATTGGACAAGTGCCTGCAAAGTGTAATAGATTATAGTCTTTAGTTTACTTCAAAGGTTTTATTTCTGACCTGTAAGTGTCAAGAGAGAGGACATCTTCACTGCCTCCTCATCTTTACAACACTGATTCTTATGACAGCCATGGGAATGATATGAATGATCATCTTCAGGACTTTCTCATCTTCACATTAAGGCTGTAGGGCCCATGTAGGCCTGAGGGATGTGGCTTCCAACTGCTTGGTAGACCAATGACCCATTCCAGCAGCCTGAGCCTAGCATGGGCTTTGGGGGCATAGTCCCCCAAAGGATTTAACAAAGCATTTACTAGGTAAGATACCAGATGTGTTATAAATTGACAGTTATTTCAGGGGAGTAGCTATTGGGGAAAAAAAATACTAGGTACATGAATGAGTGGAGTGTTAGCAATCGAGGGCGACAGCAACATCCAACAAACAAGTTTTGTGCTGAGTGTTTCATGCTATCTTCGCCATCATAACAAAATCTTGTAACAGGTACTTGTAGGTAACCACCCTCTGGCTCACTTCAGCTCCCAAGGTTCCATTCAGTGCCATATTCACTCTTTACTTAAGATACTCCACTTTCTCTAGGTTCTATCAGTTTAGTCTCACACTCCAGCTAGTCTCTCTCTCTCTCCTGTGCTAAACTTGATAACCTTTCTTTTATTCATGTACTCTCAACTTACTCCTTTCGGACACTCCCAGACTCAGAAAACAGCATCAGCAGATTTTCACTTTGATCTGTCACCTGGACCCCGACCCCATACAGATTGTATACACACCCCCCCCCCTCTCTCTCTCTCTCTCTCTCTCTCTCTCTCTCTCTCTCTCTCTCTCTCTCTCTCTCTCTCTCTCTCTCTCTTGCATTTACTTTCTTTACCACCCCATTCATAAACAGGTTAAACAGGCATGGTGACATTAGAAACTCCCTAACCTACCAAAGACTCATTTTCACGTAGAACCACTCACCCCCATCTTCCTATTGTCACACACCTTTTTATCTTGATAATAACTCCTCACTGCTTCTTGGAGCTTTCCTCCCGCATCATTTGTCTGTAACAACTTCCTCAAAGTGTATTTGTCATTCCTATTGCACACTATCTTCAGATCCTTAAATGCCACAAACACATCCTTCTGCATCTGGATAAGCCATTTTAAGAAGAGTAACTCCCATGTTTTGATTTCCAGTAGGTTTTTAGATGATCTTCAGCAAAGGGTTTTTGTAAGTCATGGACAATGTAGACTGTGATACTTTTTGATAACACTAAGTCTCTAGACACACATACCAAAGACATGACTGCAGTCAACAGCAAACAGCTGTGTATATATAATGAGTTAGTTGTGTTATGAAAGCTTCAACTAACTTACATTTCAGGGTCATGAGTAACCTATAACATGGCCTGCCTCAGAATAAGTTTGCCGTGAGCATCTGCAAAAAGAAAGAAAAAGTGCACAGATATTGATTACTTAGTGAAAACTATTTACATTTGCATTCTTCATCTGAGTCATATAAAAATATTCTTGTTCATCATCTGAAAGTTACTACAAGCAGTCGTAATTTCATTTAAAAGTAAAATTGCATCATTGATTTTACTGTTCGTTTTACTGAAGTTATCTGTATACCTGAAATGAGGCATAAAGATGTAATAAAAGAGGGAGGAATATTTAGGAAACTAATGGGGCTATTAAATGTGGTGATTTTATAGCCTCTTATTCTTTGTATATTGTCTCCTTTCTAGGCCATGAGGAAAGGGTGTTTTGCAACTATATATGGGAATATTCAGATGAAGTTACATCTGCAAATTTAGGCATGTCAAATGGCAGTATTTACATTTAAAGCTGTTTTATAATGTCTGACTTTGGTCATTTTCACATAGTTAGAATATTGAACTTGTGCATAAGCCAGGTTTCTGTTTTGTACATATATGTGGACAGACTTTTATTTGGATTACTTTGGAAAAGTGATGTCAATAAAAGGATGAAAGGTATGGGGTTTTAAGTGAATGATAGTCAGAACATATAAAAGGATACTTTTCTTGAAAAAGTTCACTGGCAAAGAACTGAGTGATATTCAAGACACAGTACATAAAGACAACACTAAGCTAAGTTTTACTGAAAGACTTGAGTAGACAACAGTTGACCTCATATATACCTCTGAAAACCTGCAAATCCTGAATGAAAAATATATGGATGTGAGAGTTTCAGTGGTTATCAAATTGCACTCCTCTGACCCAGGTAGCTATCTTTTCTTTCTGTCTCACTAACACATGAACTACTGGTATTCTGTTAAATGTACAGTCTCTCCTTGTCATATGTAACATTTGACAACACTCAATTCATGCAGCTCATTCTTCATAACTCTAGATTTTCCTGCAGTGTGCACTATGCGCTAGCCCTGCCTTTTAGCAAAATGATAGGAGCAGTAGATAGAAGTAGGAACATTTAGGCAGGATTATTAGGTAGAAACATTAGGTAAAAGTAGTAGGTAGGAGCATTAGATACTAGTCATTAGGAATATTAGTTAGGAGCCTTTGCAAACACTGTGCTAGACTTGCCCTCTGCCACTCCCTGTTAAGGGTGAGGCACTAAAGGCTAAGAAGCTTAGATGGAGTTCTTTAGTTATGGAGAATCTGTTGCCATGGCCACCCTTTTGAAAAGGTGTCAGAGATATTAATAGATAGATGTACCCCATGCCTCTATACAATATTATTGCTAGTATCTCAATTGTTTTTATTTTTTTTCCTTGTTAGAAGTTATTTTTAAGAGATATTAATGTTAGATGTGGAAACTTTATGATTTTGCCATGATAAAAAAGTAGTAAAATAGGATCGCAAACATTTTGTCTTTTTTCTTGAGAAATTGCACTCCTTGGAAATGCAGCAGAAAATTAATTCTGCTACCTAAAAGTTTAGAAAAACTTATAGATGATTTTGATAACTGTTCTCTCTTTAACATTAAATTGATCTTTGTAATATCAGCTTTTTGATAAGCTACAATTTTTACATTGCATGCTAAGAAACATATACCTGCACAACTTTTTATATGGTGTTTGATACTCCAGGCACCATGCTGTGGACGGTGGAGCTGGAAGGTGGCCCACAGCGTGTTAATCATGCTGCCGTTCCTGTAGGAGAAAAAATATACTCTTTTGGGGGCTATTGTACAGGTGAAAACTATCGAGCTTTACGAAACATGGATGTACATGTGTTAGACACAGGTAAGTGTTATGAAAGAATTTGAGTCTCAGACATTTTTTTTCGCAATAACTCAGACATGTAAAGATGGGGGCCACATCAACGTAACATCGTTGGAAAGATGGATGGAAGGAATGTAGACAACAGCTTGTGTAGACTGATGATGGTATTGATATTCCACAAGATTACTGATGATGTTACCAAAATTGTTGCATTGTTTTGGATTCATTGCAAACAATGTTGGTATCATGTTGGCTACATTATCAGCATTGTTGTGGCACATTCAGGAACATGTCTCCATTTAATTGTAATCGTGTTGGTACCATATAACTCTCTCTCGATGATGAGATTATTGTTGGCAACTCTGGTCATCTTTGGTCCAGACTTTTGACAATATTGTTCCGAATGTTGTTGCTTTGGTGTAGACATGCTTGCATTTAACATTGCTGCAAACTCATTTGTTAGCTTTTGTCCAGAATGTTTACAACAATGTTCCTAATGCTGTTCTATTGGTATGGACATGATTTCAGCACATGATAACAGTAACCAGTACATATTTTTTTTTTTTTTTTTTTTTTTTTGCCGCTGTCTCCCGCGTTTGCGAGGTACATATTACAAACAGTATTTGTGTTTGGTGTGGCCCCATCTTTATGTTTTACCACACAAATTTAAGTATTTAGTTGTCACAGGAATTTTGGTATGTGTACTATGTGTGAAACAGTATGCTCCAGGAAATCATTAATTTTCTTTTTCAGTATAAGATACAAAATTGATGTTTCAGAAATACCTTTCAGTTTGTTGGAGTTCAGAAAATTAAGACTTTTTAAAAAAAAGGATAGAAATAGCAAACTGGTTAAATTCATCTGTGCAGAAATGCACTCTAAATTTCTCTCCTTTCCTGCAGTTGAATTTCAGAATACTACAATTCAACCATACAGTAAAATATACATGGGCATAACCTTAACTTCTATTCTGTCCTGGACTCCCCTCATAGTGAGCCTCACGAAACTCTTTCCCAAGAGCTTGGGATGTAATACAGTTGTCAGAATTAATGTTCTTTTTTGGGTGTACCATATCCACATGGGTTTCATTTGCCATGGTATAGGATTTTCTTTGCATCCCCTGGTTGGCTTTAGTTTTGCTGCTTTCTACCCTTGAGTGGAATCAAAAGCCTTCTGCTTAACTCACTCTCTTGGTATTACCTATCTTCAACCATACCTCTCCTCCTGGAGTGATATAGCTGCCATTTCTTGGCATGGGTTTTTAACATACATATGGAGGGAGTGATAAGAGAGATCAAAGCAAAATTAGGGAAAGAGGGTGCAGAGATGGAATGAGGTGGTGATGTATGGTTGCTGGTGACAAGGCTGTTTGCAGATGATATTTTCTACTGAGAGTTGCAAAAGGTTGTGTGTTTTTGGTGTGTTTAAGCGTAGACAATTAAATGCAAGTGAAAGTAATGTGTTTGAAATGAAATAGAGTGAAAGTATAGATTTTGCAAAACCCAGAGTGAACAAGAATGTGCACTAAACTGTGTTATATATATGGCTGAGAAAGAGTGGAAGAGGTGACAAGAGGTTGTTATATATATATGGAGGAGAAAGAGTGGAAGAGGTGACAAGAGATATCTTGGGTAAGTTTTATGGTATGGAAGAAGAGATGTGGGAGAGAGCAGTAAAGGGTAGAAGAGTCATTGGGTCCCTTAATACAATAATTAAGGTTAGAAGTGTTAAGTATGGTAGTGAAGAAACGATTAAGGGACAGCACAGTCCTCCATACCCTGACCTATATAGCTGAAACATGTACATGGAGTGAATCACAGAGCTCAAGAATCTAGGTTGTGGAAATTAGTTGTTTGAGAGGAGAGTGTGGTATGAGTAAATGTAATGAAGGAAGAGATTAGGCTGTGTATGAGAGATTTGGTATGGCAGGGAATGCAAAGGGTATGAATTTTGGAGTGGTCAGGTGGGTGAAACACAATAATTTGAGGTGGTTTGGGTATGTAGAAAGAATGCAAGAGGGAGAGTTTCCAAGGAAAGTGTATGATAGGACAGTTAAAGGGGTTGATGCGGGAGGAAGACCACCCATAACATGGGGAAATAGAGTGGATGAGGACTGGAGAGAGAGAAATGTGGAAGAATGCATAGAATGGTGTATGCAAGGGAGGTATGTTAGGACAGGTGGAGGTAAGTGTGGCTACCTACATGATGGAAGTTCCCAGGAAGAATGAGTGTGAGAGAGATACTACAGAAAAGGGTGAATGTGTTAGAAATGTGTGGTTTGAGGAGGTTGAAAAAGAAGTGATAAGGTTAGAGAGAGATGTAGTAATAAGAAGAGTATGGTATGCTGCAATGGTTTGGTCATGTGGAGAGAATGAGTAAGAGGTGGTTGACTGAGAAAGTGTATGTGCCAAAAGTGGAAGGGACAAGGAGGAGGGGGAAACTAGTTAGGAGATGGAAGGATGAAATAAAAGATGTTTTGAGTCCTTAGGACCTTAACATGCAGAAGGGTGTGAGACATGCTTGTGATAGATTCATGGAATTAGTATACATCCAGGATTTTTTAGTGTATAAAATGAGGAAAAACTCGAGAAGGGAATTAATGAGTTTTGTGTTATATGTCAAGTATTATGTAGAAGATGGAGAGAGTGTGTGTTTATGATTAGATACTAAGTGTGTTTATGATTAGATACTAAGAACCTATATGTAGGTGAAGCAAAGAGAAAAAACAGCATCCTGGAACATGACAGACACTGCAGACACCCACTGTGATACCACCACTAATCTTACATATAACCAGGTAGCAGTCCCTCTGTGATTCTTAGTTGCAATGCTGAATATGAAAATTTTATAGTTGGCATTTGTTTATTCTAAATCTAAAGCCTTTTGTCAAAGAATCTAACGATGATAAGCGTGATAATTCTATTATAATTTTCAATTATTTTTCTTTTCAGTAACATACAGATGGAAAGCTATTGAAATTCGGCAAGACCGGAAGACTGTACCATTCCAGAGATATGGTCATACAGCTGTAGCATTTGGTCATTTAGTATATGTGTGGGGAGGACGAAATGACAATACAGCTTGTAATATACTGTATTGTTTTGACACAAGTAAGTAAACATAATTTTTTTGTTGCTTCTTATGCAGCTGAGAAGTGTGAATTATGTTTATGAGAAAAGGGTAAAAAGTTAAAACATTTGATAATGAGCATTTCATACGTGTAAGATGATATTGGGATGGAACTGCCAAAGAATGTGCTGACATGAATACATATGATATAGCCTTAGAGAGATCATCAGAAGATTTTTGGTGATCAAGGAAACTTGGTTTCACGCCATGCTTTCTTCACACAGGTCTTCTTTCCAATCTCAATTACTCTTTTCTCCCTGACATTGTTTCATCTTTCAAAAACCTCTACAAACCTTCACCCTCACCTTCACAAGATAGTGGTCAGACATCCTGCCAATACTTCCTGCCAGGCTCCTTTTGTTGTCGCATTTGGAAATTGAGATACAAGAAGGGGAGGGTTTCCAGCCCCCCACTCCCACCCCCTTTAGTTGCCTCCTATGAGATGCTGGGAATACAAAGGTGGAATTAGTTCTCCCCAATATATATTATTTATTCATATTTATTATACTTGGTTGCCATATCCTGTGTCAGTGAGGTAGTGCCAGGAAACTGACAAAGAGTGGCCCATCCCCTTATATACACACATAATGGGGATAGGGGAGAAAAAATGTTTCCCACGTATACCCTGCATGTCATAGAAGGCGACTAAAAGGGGAGAGGGGGGGGGGGCTGGAAATCTTCCCCTCCCAGTTTTAATCTTCCAGATGGAGGAACAGAGAAATGGGCCAAGTGAGGATATTCCCTTTAAGGCTCACTTCTGTGTTCTTACACTACCTCGCTAACTCAGGATAAGGCGAGTATGTATGAAAAAATATTATACTTATTATACTTAGTCGCTGTCTCCCGGGTTAGCGAGGTAGCGCAAGGAAACGGATGAAAGAATGGCCCAACCTACCCACTATTCCTTCAAACATTCCCATTTTTGCTCTCCGAGATAACGTTTTCACCTTCCATACATTCTTCAATGCTCCCAGAACCTTTGCCCCCTCCTTCACCCTGTGACTCACTTCTGCTTCCATGGTTCCATCTGCTGCTAAATCCACTCCCAGATATCTAAAACACTTCACTTCCTCCAGGTTTTCTCCATTCAAACATACATTTCCAATTTACTTGTCCCTCAACCCTACTGAACCTCGTAACCTTGCTCTTATTCACATTTACTCTTGACTTTCTTCTTTCACACACTTTACCAAACTCAGTCACCAACCTCTGCAAGGAGAATGTTTTGATAAATAGAGAAGAGGTTGTGAAAGCTTTGCAAAAGATGAAAGCTGGTAAGGCTGTGGGTTTGGATGATATTGCAGTGGAATTTATTAAAAATGGGGGCGACTGTGTTTCTGAATGGTTTATAAGGATATTCAGTGTATGTATGGTTCATGGTGAAGTGCCTGAGTGTTGTCAGAATGCATGCATAGTACCATTGTACAAAGGCAAAGGGGATAAAGGTGAGTGTTCCAATTACAGAGGTATAAATATGTTGAGTATTCCTGGGAAATTATGTGGGAGGGTATTGATTGAGAGGGGTAAAGGCATGTACAGAGCATCAGATTGGGGAAGAGCTGTGTGGTTTCAGAAGTGGTAGAGGATGTGTGGATTGGGTGTTTGCTTTGAAGAATGTATGTGAGAAATACTTAGAAAAACAGATGTATTTGTATGTAGCATTTATGGATGTGGAGAAGGCATATGACAGGGTTGCTAGAGATGCTTTGTGGAAGGTTTTAAGAGTATATGGCGTGAGAGGTAAGTTGCTAGAAGCAGTGAAAAGTTTTTAGCAAGGATGTAAGGCATGTGTATGAGTAGGAGGAGAGGAAAGTGATTGATGCCCAGAGAATGTTGGTTTGTGGCAGGAGTGTGTGATGTCTCCATGGTTGTTTAATATGAATATTGATGGAATGGTTAGTGAGGTGAATGCAAGAGTTTTGGAGAGAGGGACAAGTATGCAGTCTGTCATGGATGAGAGGGCTTGGGAAGTGAGTTAGTTGTTGTTCGCTGATGGTATAGCACTTGTGGCTGATTTGGGTGAGAAACTGCAGAAGTTGGTGACTGAGTTTGGTAAAGTATGTGATAGAGGGAATTTGAGAGTCAATGTGAATAAGAGCAAGGTTATTAGGTTCAGTAGGGTTGAGGGACAAGTTTACTGGGAGGTAAGTTTGAATGGAGAAAAACTGGAGGGAGTGAAGTGTTTTAGATATCTGGGAGTGGACTTAGCAGCGAATGGAACCATGGAAGCGGAAGTGAGTCACGGGGGGGTGAAGGTTCTGGGAGTATTAAAGAATGCATGGAAGGTGAGAACATTATCTCGGAGAGCAAAAATGGTTATGTTTGAGGGAATAGTGGTTCCATCAATGTTATATAGTTGCTAGGCATGGGGTATGGATAGGGGTGTGCAGAGGAGGATGGATGTGTTGGAAATGAAATGTTTGAGGACAATATGTGGTGTGAGTTGGTTTGATCGAGTAAATAATGAAAGGTTAAGAGAGATGTGTGGTTATAAAATGAGTGTGGTTGAGAGAGCAGAAGAGGGTGTGTTGAAATGGTTTGGACACGTGGAGAGAATGAGTGAGGAAAGATTGACAGAGAGGACATATGTGCAGAGTTGGAGGGAAGAAGTAGAAGTGGGAGACCAAATTGGAGGTGGAAAGATGGAGTGAAAAAGATTTTGAGTGATTGAGGCCTGAACATACAGGAGGGTGAGAGGCTTGCAAGGAATAGAGTGAATTGGAACAAAGTGGTATACCAGGGTCGATGTGCTGTCAGTGGATTGAATCAGGGCATGTGAAGCATCTAGGGTAAACCATGGAAAGGTCTGTGGAGCCTGGATGTGGAAAGGGAGCTGTGGTTTCAGTGCATTACACATGACAGCTACAGATTGAGTGTGAACAAATGTGGCTGTTTTTGTCTGTTCCTGGCACTAACTCACTGGAAGGGGGTGGGGATGCTGTTTCCTGTGTGGTGGGGTGGTGATGGGAATGGATGTCGGTAGCAAGTATGAGTATGTACATGTGCACATATGTATATGTCTATGTATGTGTATGTATACATTGAAATGTATTTTTTTTTTTTTTTTCTTTTTGCTTTGTCACTGTCTCCCGCGTTTGCGAGGTAGCGCAAGGAAACAGACGAAAGAAGTGGCCCAACCCACCCCCATACACATGTATATACATACGTCCACACACGCAAATATACATACCTACACAGCTTTCCATGGTTTACCCCAGACGCTTCACTTGCCTTGATTCAATCCACTGACAGCACGTCAACCCCGGTATACCACATTGCTCCAATTCACTCTATTCCTTGCCCTCCTTTCACCCTCCTGCATGTTCAGGCCCTGATCACACAAAATCTTTTTCACTCCATCTTTCCACCTCCAATTTGGTCTCCCTCTTCTCCTCGTTCCCTCCACCTCCGACACATATATTCTCTTGGTCAATCTCTCCTCACTCATTCTCTCCATGTGCCCGAACCATTTCAAAACACCCTCTTCTGCTCTCTCAACCACGCTCTTTTTATTTCCACACATCTCTCTTACCCTTACGTTACTTACTCGATCAAACCACCTCACACCACACATTGTCCTCAAACATCTCATTTCCAGCACATCCATCCTCCTGCGCACAACTCTATCCATAGCCCACGCCTCGCAACCATACAACATTGTTGGAACCACTATTCCTTCAAACATACCCATTTTTGCTTTCCGAGATAATGTTCTCGACTTCCACACATTCTTCAAGGCTCCCAGAATTTTCGCCCCCTCCCCCACCCTATGATCCACTTCCGCTTCCATGGTTCCATCCGCTGCCAGATCCACTCCCAGATATCTAAAACACTTCACTTCCTCCAGTTTTTCTCCATTCAAACTCACCTACCAATTGACTTGACCCTCAACCCTACTGTACCTAATAACCTTGCTCTTATGCACATTTACTCTTAACTTTCTTCTTTCACACACTTTACCAAACTCAGTCACCAGCTTCTGCAGTTTCTCACATGAATCAGCCACCAGCGCTGTATCATCAGCGAACAACAACTGACTCACTTCCCAAGCTCTCTCATCCCCAACAGACTTCATACTTGCCCCTCTTTCCAAAACTCTTGCATTCACCTCCCTAACAACCCCATCCATAAACAAATTAAACAACCATGGAGACATCACACACCCCTGCCGCAAACGTACATTCACTGAGAACCAATCACTTTCCTCTCTTCCCACACGTACACATGCCTTACATCCTCGATAAAAACTTTTCACTGCTTCTAACAACTTGCCTCCCACACCGTATATTCTTAATACCTTCCACAGAGCATCTCTATCAACTCTATCATATGCCTTCTCCAGATCCATAAATGCTACATACAAATCCATTTGCTTTTCTAAGTATTTCTCACATACATTCTTCAAAGCAAACACCTGATCCACACATCCTCTACCACTTCTGAAACC
Organism: Panulirus ornatus; assembly: GCF_036320965.1. NCBI lineage: Eukaryota > Metazoa > Arthropoda > Malacostraca > Decapoda > Palinuridae > Panulirus > Panulirus ornatus. Next base: position 70,397,294 of record NC_092227.1, on the reverse strand, counting down.
ACACTGCTCTTCCCCAATCTGATGCTCTGTACATGCCTTCACCCTCTCAATCAATATCCTCCCATATAATTTACCAGGAATACTCAACAAACTTATACCTCTGTAATTTGAGCACTCACTCTTATCCCCTTTGCCTTTGTACAATGGCACTATGCACGCATTCCGCCAATCCTCAGGCACCTCACCATGAGTCATACATACATTAAATAACCTTACCAACCAGTCAACAATACAGTCACCCCCTTTTTTAATAAATTCCACTGCAATACCATCCAAACCTGCTGCCTTGCCGGCTTTCATCTTCCGCAAAGCTTTCACTACCTCTTCTCTGTTTACCAAATCATTTTCCCTAACCCTCTCACTTTGCACACCACCTCGACCAAAACACCCTATATCTGCCACTCTATCATCAAACACATTCAACAAACCTTCAAAATACTCACTCCATCTCCTTCTCACATCACCACTACTTGTTATCACCTCCCCATTTGCGCCCTTCACTGAAGTTCCCATTTGCTCCCTTGTCTTACGCACTTTATTTACCTCCTTCCAAAACATCTTTTTATTCTCCCTAAAATTTAATGATACTCTCTCACCCCAACTCTCATTTGCCCTTTTTTTCACCTCTTGCACCTTTCTCTTGACCTCCTGTCTCTTTCTTTTATACATCTCCCACTCAATTTCATTTTTTCCCTGCAAAAAATCGTCCAAATGCCTCTCTCTTCTCTTTCACTAATACTCTTACTTCTTCATCCCACCACTCACTACCCTTTCTAATCAACCCACCTCCCACTCTTCTCATGCCACAAGCATCTTTTGCGCACCATCACTGATTCCCTAAATACATCCCATTCCTCCCCCACTCCCCTTACTTCCATTGTTCTCACCTTTTTCCATTCTGTACTCAGTCTCTCCTGGTACTTCCTCACACAAGTCTCCTTCCCAAGCTCACTTACTCTCACCACCCTCTTCACCCCAACATTCACTCTTCTTTTCTGAAAACCCATACAAATCTTCACCTTAGCCTCCACAAGATAATGATCAGACATCCCTCCAGTTGCACCTCTCAGCACATTAACATCCAAAAGTGTCTCTTTCGCGCGCCTGTCAATTAACACGTAATCCAATAACGCTCTCTGGCCATCTCTCCTACTTACATAAGTATACTTATGTATATCTCGCTTTTTAAACCAGGTATTCCCAATCATCAGTCCTTTTTCAGCACATAAATCTACAAGCTCTTCACCATTTCCATTAACAACACTGAACACCCCATGTATACCAATTATTCCCTCAACTGCCACATTACTCACCTTTGCATTCAAATCACCCATCACTATAACCCGGTCTCGTGCATCAAAACCACTAAGACACTCATTCAGCTGCTCCCAAAACACTTGCCTCTCATGATCTTTCTTCTCATGCCCAGGTGCATATGCACCAATAATCACCCATCTCTCTCCATCAACTTTCAGTTTTACCCATATTAATCGAGAATTTACTTTCTTTCATTCTATCACATACACACACAACTCCTGTTGTATATGTATGTATATATGCGTGTATGGGCATTTATGTATACATATATATATATATATATATATATATATATATATATATATATATATATATTTTTTTTTTTTTTTTTTTTTTTTTTTTTATACTTTGTCGCTGTCTCCCGCGTTTGCGAGGTAGCGCAAGGAAACAGACGAAAGAAATGGCCCAACCCCCCCCATACACATGTACATACACACGTCCACACACACAAATATACATACCTACACAGCTTTCCATGGTTTACCCCGGACGCTTCACATGCCTTGATTCAATCCACTGACAGCACGTCAACCCCGGTATACCACATCGATCCAATGGTTGGGCCATTTCTTTCGTCTGTTTCCTTGCGCTACCTCGCAAACGCGGGAGACAGCGACAAAGCAAAATGAAATATTAATAGCTTCACATGCCTTGATTCAATCCACTGACAGCACGTCAACCCCTGTATACCACATCGCTCCAATTCACTCTATTCCTTGCCCTCCTTTCACCCTCCTGCATGTTCAGGCCCCGATCACACAAAATCTTTTTCACTCCATCTTTCCACCTCCAATTTGGTCTCCCTCTTCTCCTCGTTCCCTCCACCTCCGACACATATATCCTCTTGGTCAATCTTTCCTCACTCATTCTCTCCATGTGCCCAAACCATTTTAAAACACTCTCTTCTGCTCTCTCAACCACGCTCTTTTTATTTCCACACATCTCTCTTACCCTTACGTTACTTACTCGATCAAACCACCTCACACCACACATTGTCCTCAAACATCTCATTTCCAGCACATCCATCCTCCTGCGCACAACTCTATCCATAGCCCACGCCTCGCAACCATACAACATTGTTGGAACTACTATTCCTTCAAACATACCCATTTTTGCTTTCCGGGATAATGTTCTCGACTTCCACACATTTTTCAAGGCTCCCAAAATTTTCGCCCCCTCCCCCACCCTATGATCCACTTCCGCTTCCATGGTTCCATCCGCTGACAGATCCACTCCCAGATATCTAAAACACTTCACTTCCTCCAGTTTTTCACCATTCAAACTCACCTCCCAATTGACTTGACCCTCAGCCGTACTGTACCTAATAACCTTGCTCTTATTCACATTTACTCTTAACTTTCTTCTTCCACACACTTTACCAAACTCCGTCACCAGCTTCTGCAATTTCTCACATGAATCCGCCACCAGCGCTGTATCATCAGCGAACAACAACTGACTCACTTCCCAAGCTCTCTCATCCCCAACAGACTTCATACTTGCCCCTCTTTCCAAGACTCTTGCATTTACCTCCCTAACAACCCCATCCATAAACAAATTAAACAACCATGGAGACATCACACACCCCTGCCGCAAACCTACATTCACTGAGAACCAATGACTTTCCTCTCTTCCTACACGTACACATGCCTTACATCCTCGATAAAAACTTTTCACTGCTTCTAACAACTTGCCTCCCACACCATATATTCTTAATACCTTCCACAGAGCATCTCTATCAACTCTATCATATGCCTTCTCCAGATCCATAAATGCTACATACAAATCCATTTGCTTTTCTAAGTATTTCTCACATACATTCTTCAAAGCAAACACCTGATCCACACATCCTCTACCACTTCTGAAACCACACTGCTCTTCCCCAATCTGATGCTCTGTACATGCCTTCACCCTCTCAATCAATACCCTCCCATATAATTTACCAGGAATACTCAACAAACTTATACCT
>NC_092227.1:70069011-70089011 GCF_036320965.1 Panulirus ornatus | reverse complement strand
TCATGGATTAATGATCAACGCTCGTCTCCTGGTTAGTACAAGATGATTACAAAATGCTGGAGGAAATTCTAGAAAGTATTAATGGCTGTCCAGGTGCGGCCACACAATGCAAATTCGTCTGGCGTCTTAAGCTACCGCGATTCTTGCGATGTAAATTTCCACCCGACAAAACTTGAATTCTTTCAACGTTTCTCGACGATATTTAACCCAAATCTGGCAGACGGGACAATACTGCCGGCACACAACTAGAGAACAAATATCTCGCTCCTGGAATATTTGCCGGCAGAGTGTGGCTGGCTCAGGCCGGCACAACAGTACTTCCCGGTGTCAACAAGGCCAGCATAAACTACCTAACACAGTCAACAGCTGCCACTGATGATGATTTGAAAACACATATGTTTGTACATAACATTCATACATAGATATGTACGAATTCACGCATTAGTTTTGTATATATGCTCAATATATATATATATATATATATATATATATATATATATATATATATATATATATATATATATATATATATATATATATATATATATATATATGCATATATATATATATATATATATATATATATATATATATATATATATATATATATATATATATATATATATACAGAGAGAGAGAGAGAGAGAGAGAGAGAGAGAGAGAGAGAGAGAGAGAGAGAGAGAGAGAGAGAGAGAGAGAGAGGTGTTACCGGGCTCCGCCTGCAAGAGGTTACGCCGCAAGTGAAAAGTCAGCTTTACCGAAGCTGTTTCGCTGGGAGTACAGCCTTATCAAGTAAACTTCTCACTCCAAAGGTGTTCTCTCACTAACCCTTCACTTTACTCGTACGACTTTTCCAAACCATTCTTCCCCTTCACCCTTGAGCTTCGTTTCACTCAGAGCCAAAACATCCAGGTTTCGTTTCTCAAATGTACCACCTATCTCTCCTCTCTTCTCATCTTGGTTACATTCACATGCATTTAGACATCCCAACCTGAACCTGCGAGGAGGAGGAGCACTCCCCTTCTGCCTCCTTCTGTTCCATCACTTTTGAAAATGAAGTGGAAGAAAGGAGGAGGAGGAGGAGGAGGAGGGGGGTCCACCGCCTCCTTCAGTCGCTTTCACGACACGAAGGTAATACGGAGGAAGACTTTTTCTCCCTTTACCCCAGGGATTTATGCTACGTATATTATGATATATTCAGCATATGTAGTGATCCTTGATAATGAGAGTTACAAGAGAGAGACCTCTGCCAGACACACATATGTTGTTCTACCGACGTCTGAGTGGTTCAGGTTTGGGTCAGGTCAGGTGAGGCATTGACCAGAGGGATCGACTTTCCATACATCAAGGCAACGCTCATGATTGGTGGATCAGAGGCCAGTAACTACGTACCTACCGAGGGCTGTTACGTTCCCTGCGTCTGAAACAGTCACGCATGGGGTTCTCACCCATGTGTGTAACAGAGAGCGGGTAAACCTTGTTATATCGAGCCTAGACAAGAGTTTGTCTTACGTTGTGAGAGACAGGAGGAGTATTTCCAGTAAAGCGACCGGTCACCCACCCCTCCTTTCCGCCGCTCCAGGAGCCAGCAAGGCAATGTAGTCAACGTTGCTTCATTTTTCCAGCGGTATGATGAAACCTCTCAGTGTCATCAGGAGGCAGTCATCCAGACGGTAAAGTAAACCTTCCCGAGGAAGTGTATAAGGTGAGGTCTGGGTTCCCCGGAACGTTACACCAGCCGACCCTGGGCTCCGCTGGAAGCCACACAGGTGAAGATGCTTACCTTCGCCTCTCACTTGTACTCACAGACCAAGACTTGAGTCGACGTTAAAGAACACAGACTCATACTCTCGATGACAGGAGAGACATGACCGATGTTAAGAACAGAATTGACCGAAAATCCTAATCACTAAATGTTCTGGATTGTCTGATCGTCGTGAAGAATATCTGTAAGATACATCCATCTGATCAGTTGATGAGGTCGCTCTCATGTACCTAACAATCCCCTTCCCCATCCCTCCCTTTCTCCTCCACTTCCAAGACAGTCTGGCCAACTAAGCGTCCCAGGCGAGGGGCGCGCGCTGCTAATGATGCCAACTTGGTTATGCAGTTTGCACGTATGATGATCGTGGACTAAAGCGGACCTTCCCTGTTGGCCGGAGGCTGAGGAGTGACTAACGTTTACTTCTCATGATCCATGATATTCATGAGTGTGTGTATGTATGTATGTATGTATGTATGTATGTATGCTCCTGGTAACAATCATCATGTTATGTGAAAAATTCCGGTGCATGAAATTTATGTTGGCTGGAGTTTTGTGAAAAGTGCAGAGTTTGAAACAAAGGTTATTCAAACTACAATACATACAATACATACAGTAGATCCCAATGAAAGGAACAGTGTTTTATTTATCTTACGATTTCATAAAATAATGTACTTATTTTCTCTAATATGAATGTGATCTAAGCGATCTAAGCTTTTGAGAAAAACGTAAACATAACGAACTGTGAAGATGATGTGTGATTCGGACGACCAAATAATCCGCCAGTGTAATACAACTCCACTCTTACTCTCCTCACCCTATCATATGACACTGCACCAAAGCTTTTGCCTCAAGTCGACCACAGGTTGACCAAAACCATCAACCCTCGGTATACTTCCTCAGTGACTACTGGCTGGGTACCTGCTTCTTGAGTGGTGGGGCATGTCCATCCTCCAGCCTCTCACCTGTGGCGACGACCCATGGAGCACAAAGGTGAGGAACGCCTGCTTTCTCATCCTCAACTCTGATGTTTTGACGAACGCACCTCCTGGATTGGCCCTACCGTTGGCAACATCAGAACCAGCGTTGGCGAGTAACATCGTCCTTTAGGGACATCTTCAGCAACTTACAAACCTGAACCATTGCCAACCACGTCAACATCAACTGAGTCAAGACTGGAGCCATGCACGTCATCCCCCGCTTCCAGCCACATCACACCCATCATCGCCACACTAGGACTCAAACTCCTTCGGGGATGCTCAGTCCACCAAGCTCCTTAGTGTACCTCTGGACGACAACCTCAGTTTAAGGAAGCCCATCAAGAGCCATTAAAGAGATTATTCCAGTCATCGTTTGTGTATCACAGACCTTTCCATGGTTTACCCCAGACGCTTCACACGCCCTGGTTCAATCCATTGACAGCACGTCGACCCCGGTATACCATATCGTTCCAATTCACTCTATTCCTTGCACGCCTTTCACCCTCCTGCATGTTCAGGCCCCTGTCTTCGATGCCTCAGGACACCGACCTGGACTCCCTACACCAGAACACACTGAACGTTAACACCAACTCTTATTCTCGCCAAACTCGCCACTGCCTCCCCTGGAAAGGAGGCGCTTGCTAGTTCACCCACCCGGCTCTTCCAGCCACCACCTGGACCTCACCTGAGAGCTGATGATGACTCCACCACCGGCCATCGTCGTCACCTTCGGTCGCCCCAAATCCTGAGGTCTCCCCGTGTTCCGGGGCGGCACCGCGGTCACATCGAAGCCTCACGTAAGGTCTCGTACAGACCATTATATAAATAAGCCCAACCCATCCTCTGTGGTCGTCTCTCTCTCTCTCTCTCTCTCTCTCTCTCTCTCTCTCTCTCTCTCTCTCTCTCTCTCTCTCTCTCTCTCTCTCATCACATAGCACCAATTTCTAAGGAAAAGTACTTGTCTTACCCGAAGGCTGCGCTAATCGGAATAGCAGGGAAGCTTGAACTCCTTTGGAATGAATTGCTTGGCGAGACTTTACTTCTACTGATATATACTCGACAAAAGTGTCTTTTCACTCGCAGGCGGAGTCCGGTAACACCAAATATATATATGTATATATATATATATATATATATATTACTTCCCACGTATTCCCTGCGTGTCGTAGGCGACTAAAAGGGAAGGGAGCGGGGGGGCTGGAAATCCTCCCCTCTCGTTTTTTTTTCTTTTTTTTTTGTTAATTTTCCAAAAGAAGGAACAGAGAAGGGGGCCAGGTGAGGATATTCTCTCAAAGGCCCAGTTCTCTTGTTCTTAACGCTAACTCGCTATCGCGGGAAATGGCGAATAGTATGAAAGAAAAGATATATATATATATATATATATATATACATATATATATATATATATATATATATATATATATATATATATATATATATATATATATATATATATATAATTCCTGATTGGCCTGAAATTGAGATCCCAATATTTCGAGAAAAAGTTGAAAATTTTGGTTTGCGAGTGGGAGTGTGTTGTGATGGAAAGTTTTTGAATAAAGGAAATATTGGAAAGCATAAATTGAGGCTGAAATTTGGAAGAATTCCAGGTATAGTCTCACTGCCCAGCTTATTTGATGTACTCTCAGTATAGTGTATAGCACACACACACACACACACACACACACACACATATATATATATATTGGAAAGGATCACAATTTTGCGCGTGATCAAGATATTCCTATAAGTCCACGGGGAAAATGAAACACGAAAAGTTCCCAAGTGCACTTTCGTGTAATAATCACATCATCATGTTTACCAAATGGCGTCCTAGCTTCGTCTCTTCGATGTATATCAACTGACTGTTATATTTCTTGCTTGTGTCTCCCCTGATGATGTGATTATTACACGAAAGTGCACTTGGGAACTTTTCGTGTTTCATTTTCCCCGTGGACTCATAGGAATATCTTGATCACGCGCAAAATTGTGATCCTTTCCAATATATATATATATATATATATATATATATATATATATATATATATATATATATATATATATATATATATATATATATATTATCCCTGGGGATAGGGGAGAAAGAATACTTCCCACGTATTCCCTGCGTGTCGTAGAAGGCGACTAAAAGGGAAGGGAGCGGGGGGCTGGAAATCCTCCCCTCTCGTTTTTTTTTTCTCTTTTTTTTTAATTTTCCAAAAGAAGGAACAGAGAAGAGGGCCAGGTGAGGATATTTCCTCAAAGGCCCAGTCCTCTGTTCTTAACGCTACCTCGCTGTCGCGGGAAATGGCGGATAGTATGAAAAAAAAAAAAAAAAAAATATATATATATATATATATATATATATATATATATATATATATATATATATGTGTGTGTGTGTGTGTGTGTGTGTGTGGGTGTGTGTGTGTGTGTGTGTATTACAGTGTTGCACGGGGAATGTGATGTTACAGCATGTGATACAGTGTGTATGTCATGTGGTTTCCTCTTGTGTACAGAACATGTGGTGTGTAGTGTGTAATATATTGTGTTTATGCTCTGTATGTCTTGAGAGAGGCATGCGTAGCGTGATGAATGTGGTGTACAGTGTATGTGGTGTACAGTGTATGTGGTATACAGTGTGGTGTACAATAAGGGTCAGAGAATGACATACTTCAGTGTATGGAGCGTATGATACACTTGTGTGTGTGTGTGTGTGTGTGTGTGTGTGTGTGTGTGTGTGTGTGCGTGTGTGTGTGTGTGTGTGTGTGTGTGTGTGTGTGCAGTGTACAGTGTTTGTGAGGTCAGTGGTTTTGTGGTCTTTATCGAGCTATGTACTGACCTGCTTCATACAGAACGTATGGATGTACAAAGCGTGTGATGTACATGGTATTCTGTGTTGTATACTGTGCATTATGTATAGTGTGCGTTTGTGACGTTCAGTGCATGTGATGTATAATGTATTTCATGTGCAGTATATATGTAGAGTGTGTGATGTGCAGTGTTCATAATGTACAGCTGGTGTGATGTATAACATGCGTGATGTAAAGTTTTTCTCATGTTAATTTAATGTGATGTATAATGTGTATGATGTATAGTGGCTGTGATGTCTAGAGTTTGCGTGATAGAGAGAGGTGGAGTGAAAAATGTATATTGTAACTGATATACGTACATTGTAGGTGTGTGATCATCTATTTATACTGTACAGAGAGGGAGCTTAACACTCGTGGGGCCACATCTTTTGAACCTTCTCAACTTTGTAAACTTCTTTAAGTTGTCTGCGGATAATATAAGCTCACTCAGTGTATACCGTTCATCTTCCTCTCTTGCATTGTAAAAGTACTTCTCTACATTTCTTTCTAGCAGGTTTCTTGCTTAATTTCATGTCATGTCGTCTGGTTGTTCTACTCAGTACACCTTTCGAAGAAATGTTCCCTGTCTGCATCGTCAGTCTAGTCTAAAATACTTAAAAGTATGTGATTAGGTCACCCCTGACTCTTTTCTTCTTCCATGGTGGACATAATTTAGGCCTCAACTCAAAACGAAACCTAGACAAACTCTAGCTAAGTTGGGGTGACATCTGGGTAATGAACTTCGACCAGAATAAATGTAAAGTAATGAGGATGGGAATCCGTGAAAGAAGGCCTCGATCTGAGGATTATCTGTGAGGGAAAAAGACCGCAGGGACCCGTGTGTGAGAGGGGACTTGGAAGTCGACACTGTACCTAACCTGTCTCCAGAGCTTCATGTGGGAAATACGTCTTTCCTCTGGCAAATACTAGAATAAATATCAAGTACATGTGCTAGGAAATGCTCAGCAAGATGATCATAATGTATAGTAAATCAAAACTTAAGTACATTTCAAATATTTGGTCAATGCACTTAAGACAAACAAAGGAAGTATAGAAAATGTGCATTGGAAGGCAGCAAACACGGGGCCTGGATTGAGTGCGCTGAGTAACTCTGAGAGCTTAAAGGCCACAAAGTAAGCCGACAATGGAAGAGAGAAGAGTGATTGGGTGAGTTGATCAAAACATCCATGCTTCTAAACCAGTGTCAGCAATGTCAACAAACAGTTATATACAAAATGCAAAAATTGAGCAGCCAGAAGCCATGTTTGAGACACTGGGCAAGGAACGCGTTAGGAAAGACGTAAAGACGTCTTCGTGTGGGGTGAGAGAAGAGGATGAAACGGAATAACCTAAAGAGATGACACTGTGAATGGAAGACACAGCAGAGAAACCTCTCGAGATGGTGTCCCACGAGAGGCTGGGTGGAGTGAGCACCAATCGCTGCCATACACCTACTGTGAGGCACTTCATTAAGCTATACGATATGAGAGGCAGACTGTGAGGCACTTCATTAAGCTATACGATATGAGAGGCAGACTGTGAGGCACTTCATTAAGCTATACGATATGAGAAGCAGCTTTATGGTAACATTGTTCTGTTGTGTAGAACCTTCGATCATTACTGACGTAACCCAGCGGTCAAAAATAAGGTCTTGTCCAACTGGGGTGAGCAGATGTTTCGTGATCTCTTCCCGTACATGTTCGTAAACTGACTATATTGTCACGGTAAACATTCCCCAGGACTAATCAGTAGCTCACAGGCAGATCTGCCCATCAGCTCAAGGGCAGATCTGCCCATCAGCTCACAGGCAGATCTGCCCATCAGCTCAAGGGCAGATCTGCCCATCAGCTCACAGGCAGATCTGCCCATCAGCTCACAAGCAGATCTGCCCATCAGCTCACAAGCAGATCTGCCCATCAACTCACAGGCAGAACTGCCAATCCTGTACTTTCATGAACCTGAGTCGCTAATGCATTTCTTCCATCATAACCACTCACCATGTTGCTTTAGTTAAGAGTAAATGTGAATAAGAGCAAGGTTATTAGGTACAGTAGGGTTGAGGGTCAAGTCAATTGGGAGGTGAGTTTGAATGGAGAAAAACTGGAGGAAGTGAAGTGTTTTAGATATCTGGGAGTGGATCTGTCAGCGGATGGAACCATGGAAGCGGAAGTGGATCATAGGGTGGGGGAGGGGGCGAAAATTTTGGGAGCCTTGAAAAATGTGTGGAAGTCGAGAACATTATCTCGGAAAGCAAAAATGGGTATGTTTGAAGGAATAGTGGTTCCAACAATGTTGTATGGTTGCGAGGCGTGGGCTATGGATAGAGTTGTGCGCAGGAGGATGGATGTGCTGGAAATGAGATGTTTGAGGACAATGTGTGGTGTGAGGTGGTTTGATCGAGTAAGTAACGTAAGGGTAAGAGAGATGTGTGGAAATAAAAAGAGCGTGGTTGAGAGAGCAGAAGAGGGTGTTTTGAAATGGTTTGGGCACATGGAGAGAATGAGTGAGGAAAGATTGACCAAGAGGATATATGTGTCGGAGGTGGAGGGAACGAGGAGAAGAGGGAGACCAAATTGGAGGTGGAAAGATGGAGTGAAAAGGATTTTGTGTGATCGGGGCCTGAACATGCAGGAGGGTGAAAGGAGGGCAAGGAATAGAGTGAATTGGAGCGATGTGGTATACAGGGGTTGACGTGCTGTCAGTGGATTGAATCAAGGCATGTGAAGCGTCCGGGGTAAACCATGGAAAGCTGTGTAGGTATGTATATTTGCGTGTGTGGACGTGTGTATGTACATGTGTATGGGGGGGGTTGGGCCATTTCTTTCGTCTGTTTCCTTGCGCTACCTCGCAGCCGCGGGAGACAGCGACGAGGTATAAAAAAAAAAAAAAAAAAAAAAAAAAAAATATATATATATATATATATATATATATATATATATATATATATATATATATATATATATATATATATATATTTGTTATTTATTTTGCTTTGTCGCTGTCTCCCGCGTTTGCGAGGTAGCGCAAGGAAACAGACGAAAGAAATGGCACAACCCACCCCATACACAATGTACACACACACACGCCCACACACGCAAATATACATACCTATACATCTCAATGTACACATATATATACACACACAGACACATACATATATACCCATGCACACAATTCACAGTGTCTGCCCCTATTCATTCCCATCGCCCCCTCGCCACACATGGAATACCATCCCCCTCCCCCCTCATGTGTGCGAGGTAGCACTAGGAAAAGACAACAAAGGCCCCATTCGTTCACACTCAGTCTCCAGCTGTCACGCATTAATGCCCGAAACCACAGCTCCCTTTCCACATATATATTGGCGGCTGAGGAAAACTACTATTCTCTCTCGTGTAATTATGGGGGCTGGTGGGAAAATATTTCTCGTCTCGAATTATATTGAAGTCTGAAGCCTTGACCCACATCCGTGGAAATGCGTTGGTAATGTAATTACGTATTTATTATTAAGTGATCGTACAGTGCAAGAAGGAAGTTCTACGTCCATACTACACAGGGAGGGAGTTCTGCATTTGTACTACACAGGGAAGGAGTTCTACATTTGTGAAGCGTTGTCTCATTAAGCTTCGTCTTCTATCTCTTAGCTTTCTAAATCTCTCTTGGTTGTTTGCTTTCACATTTTCATTACTCAGTGTATTCTGTTCATTTACAATTCTTGTATTATAACAGTACTTCCTTGTATTTCTCTAAATATGTTTCTCAATTAATATAATGTTATAGCTTCGTTCTTCGATCCTTGCACCATTCGAAGTGGAGAGAGAGAGAGAGAGAGAGAGAGAGAGAGAGAGAGAGAGAGAGAGAGAGAGAGAGAGAGAGAGAGAGAGAGAGAGAGAGGTGAGAGAGGTGCCTACGAGCTTGCCTCCAGCTGCTACGGACACCAGACTGGTCTAGCCTCGACCAGCTGCGTCGATCATTTTGAACACCTGTATCACATCAACAGTTAACCTTCTCTTTTTTTAGGTGAAATAATGTAGGTCTTCTTGATGGCTGTGATAGGATTTGTTTCTCAGTCCGGGAATCATCTCGGTCGCTACCCACTATATTCTGTCCATGTCTTTTCTCAAGGTGGGGACGCACCGGTGATTTGTAAACAGTAAGAATTGTTAGTTTTCTAGACTTAAAATTCAGTGCCCAACACGTGAAGCCTTGAATTTTGTATGTCTTTTTTACTGCTTTCTACGCACAGCTCAGTAAGCTTTACGTTATCGAATATGATCACAACTGTTCCTCATGTACGTTTCCAAGTTCACCAGAATTCCTACTGTGGCATTTCTTCTCGTTAATCCAACAGTTGTGTAAAGCTTTTTATTCTATCTCTGAATCTCCCGCCAACAGGCTCAGTCAATCAGTTGGTCTGACACTGCTCACTATGAAGCTGGTTCAAACGTAAACCAGCAGCTTACATCAAGCCGTTGTGTCTTGTACTGTATCACGGTCGTCATAACTTCGTGTACATCCGGGTGTCTGGCTATGTCGCTGACGGTTCATCCAGTGCACCGGCAGGTGCTGGTGACGGAGGGGTGGCGGGTGTCGGTCTCCTGGTCTGTCTTAACACTTGCACTGTATGTGAAGTCCATGTCTCACCCTTGGGTTGAGTGACCCAGAGAGCTGGTCTCACAGATTATGGCTGTTGTACACTCCAAGAAGTTCTTGAACAGACTACACTTGAGGCAATGACCCACGAGAATGAAGCAGCTGCCCTCCTGATCCAGTCTTGAAGACCATCCCAGCAGACATGCACCCTTCTGGCACTATACTTTGCAAGATAGGAACATGTTATTTCTCTCTCCTCTACCCTCCGGACACCGACCTTCTCGCCATCATCACAAACACCGCTTAGATATATCACAAGACCGCTCATATCCAACATGCTGCTTCCACACCGAACATTTTCTCCTCAATAGTTCAATGTTCACCTCATAAATACACACATACAAGATCACGTTTTTGTTCGCTAGTTCCGCCCAGGGGACATGGCTTGCTTCCTGCGGGAGCTCTGGAGAAAGGATTTTTGAAGTAGCAATATATATATATATATATATATATATATATATATATATATATATATATATATATATATATATATATATATATATATATATATATATATTATCCCTGGGGATAGGGGATTAAGAATACTTCCCACGTATTCCCTGCGTGTCGTAGAAGGCGACTAAAAGGGGAGGGAGCAGGGGGCTGGAAATCCTCCCCTCTCGTTTTTTTTTTCTAATTTTCCAAAAGAAGGAACAGAGGGGGCCAGGTGAGGATATTCCAAAAAAGGCCCAGTCCTCTGTTCTTAACGCTACCTCGCTAACGCGGGAAATGGCGAATAGTTTGAAAAAAAAAAAAAAAAAATATATATATATATATATATATATATATATATATATATATATATATATATATATATATATATATATATTGGTGATATAGATGGTCAGTATATGAAAGAGCTGGGCCTTCAAAACGGTCAAATACACTGAACCAAATCTGCGACTTCCGGACCTGAAGATGTGCATATCTTTTCCCCATCCCGTCTTCGTGTACTCACATGCAATGATTCATAAAAACAACTTAAAACAAGTGACAATATCATAATGTAAGATGATGTCAGGACGGAAGTGCTGGAAAGTATGTAAACAAGAATAGTGCTGGATACAGATAAAGAGGCCTGCATCATCCCTACACCACCTTTCACAGTCGAAGGAAATGACTTGTATATTGAGTAATTATATGTAACGTTTAGTTGATGCCGTTATAATGCTTGCATGTATCTAGAAGGCATCATAAGGTTAAACTATGTCCGTACTTGGTCCATTTCCTTCCGACAATCGAAGGTCGTGCATGGATGATCTCACTGTATCATCTTTACTCTGTATAGCACTTCCATCTTAACATTAACATCTTAAACGCATGATTTTTTTTTTTTTTTTACATTAATCGTACATAAGGACTTTCATATGTAGCCAGTCATGTAAAAGCTCCGTCGGACACGAGTGTTGTGATGGGCTGTGTGCCCGGTGTACGACACCAAGTTACCACCTGCTTGGCAGACTGACCAGGTTCCTTCCTTGGTGACGAAGGGGTCAAGGACCTACGCTGCAAGTGTTGTAATGGACGCTTATCAGTTGTTAATTTTACGGGGCAAATTATTTATCGTTCCTGTTGAGACACGCACAGGAAATCGATTACATAACTGACACGAAGAATATTCTGATGCATATATTACTTTTCCTTCAATGAAACTGACTGTGAATAAACTTACAGAAATTACAAACATCTTGCATCGTTTTCCATCATTTTGATTTCGAAAACTGCCGAAGACGCATGCCCCACGTGACCTCCTGGTTACTCGCTCCCACTGAATATCAACACCCTCAGCAGTGACGCTGCTTCCCGTTACGACGAGCAGCAGGAACGAGTCCCCCACGACGGTGAGCGGTCAGGTCAGGTCCTCGGGACGACACCTGGCGGTAAATAAGACTTAGCGGGAAGACACCGTAGACTAGCGGGCCATCTTCGCTCCCGGGTACGAAACTGTGGCAACCGGTGTCAGAATTGACGGAAGAGATTCCAATTTTCGATAATCGACGACAAGTTCGTTCTTTCCACAACCTTAAGTGTTACGTGTGTGGGTAGATAACGGATGTAGTCTCTCCCCCACCCACTCCCGGGGAGAGGAGGGGCTGACCCCCCCTACACGGGGAGGCCTCGTTAGGCTCAACTAATTGGTCGGGTCAGTCGTGGCGTGTGGGCCGGCCCAGGAGGAGGCGCTGATTCATCTGATGGAGGCCCTCGACCCACAGGAGGGGGGGGGCTTTCCTGGAACTTTCTCTTGTGCGGAAGCCACAACCAAAGACGCTACAATTATCCAACGTCAAAAATTATTTGGGAATCAAATTTTTGCGACAGCCTTCTCCTTCCAGCAACTCCAATAACATGAACAAAGATGCTGAAAGGACGAATATATTCACTTAATATATAACCGACAAGAGAGATCAGAATATGGAGGAAAATGGTACATGTCAACAATGAATTCTACGAACAAAATTCAGACATGTTAGAACTGCCAACTTCTCTCTTGTGTTCAGTGCTGCTTGTGCTTGAGCCTGAGGGCTGTCTCCAGTGTGGGAGGCTTGTTGTCAACTGGTTGGTGGACGGATCTTGTGGACTATTCATAGCTTGTAGAATAACTGGTAAAATTTAAGTGGTACACTGACTCACTGTGATGGTTCAGGCCGGTGAGGTGGTATGTGAAACTTGTGAACGGACTGGGAGATGGAACTTCTGAACTGAGACTGACTGACCTAACGAGAGCTTGTGATGACTGACTGGTGGATGGATACTCTTGAGCTCGCTGAGGCTTGTGGATTGACTGGGGAATTAGAGTCTTACACTGGTGCTTCCTGCTCGTTGTCTTTGTACATTGGTGGTTCGTCTTCTGATGGTTTGTACTATGGTGTTTCGTACACTAGGGGTTCATAAACTGTTGGTTCGTTCCCTCGTGGTTCGACGATAGTGGTTCATAAATTGGTGATTCATACACTGTTGGATCGAACACTGATGGTTCAAACACTGGTGATTCGTTAAGTGGGTGTTCATACACTGTTGCTCGTACATTGGTGGTCTGTAAACTGGTGGTTTGACCTACGAACTGATTCGTGAGAGAGTCTTAAAACTGACTTTGAACACTTGAGTGCAAAAGGAAGCTTGTAGACTCAGAAACTTGGCTCGGCTGGTGAAGTTAGTGGGGAGAGGGACTTACAGACTAGTGGGGAGAGTTTGTAAAGTCAATTACAACGAGGATTTAAGACATGAGTCTTATTAACTAGTACAAGATGGAGACCTAATGACCGACTGGTACCTGAGGATTATGACATGACTGGTTGGAAAAGTGTTTACTCGAACTGGTGACGGCGGCTGGTGACCTGACTACCTGGTGAGGTGTATGGTGAGGCGTATGGTGAGGCGCATGGACTGTAAGTAATGTAAGTGAGTGAGGATTGTACACTTCCATGAAGCAAGACTGTCGATCGATTATGCCTCAGGGCGTATGTCAGGCGTGCGGTCGGTCGGTCGGTCGCGTCGGTCGGTCGGTCGGTTGGTCGGTCGCGTCGGTCGGTCGGGCACGTTAGAAACACATGGGACTGACCATCTCATGTGACGCAGTTGTGTGGCCTGGCGAGGATAGTATGTGGTGGGCGGGGGAGCCGTGTGTCCCCCAGCAGCAACACCCACACCAACGACCAACTCCTGAACCATCGCTCTTGTCCCCGACCGCCTCGTTCTTACATCCTTGATAATTGGGTGAAAAATTTTCGCTCAACATTTCAGTCTTGTTGCTGTTATATTTCCTTGGTCTTTCCCTTTACAAGCGAACCGATGTTTCTGGTGTTTCTTCTTACTCGTATTTCTATTTTTCCTTTCTAGTAACAAACACCTGCAAGCCTTCATCTATCGGCTGATTGACTTGGGGACTTGGTAGACGTGTGTCTGCTATCAACGTGCCATAACACCTCGTCATTCTTCTTTATTCAGATCATACAATGGATTTTATGAGGTCAAATGCAAACGTGATTTCCAAGCCTCGCCAGTATTATGTAGCTCGTTTTCCCTATATGTTGCTGAGCTAATGTGCGACACATACTGTACAGGTGTTGTGTCTCATTCCATAGGAAGGATGACATACTGTTTTGGCTACGCTTCTTCATAGTCATATTTTCTGTTTTACTTTACGATGATAAACAACACGACGACCCTCGTCCATCGTTTCTGGGCCGATAACCTTGAAACGGGTCATAATTCAGCCATCGTTGGGCCCAAAGTTGTTTCTGTACGTATCCCACATGATACCAGTGACGTCCCACATAATACCAATGACATCCCTCATGATACCAGTGACATCCCACATGGTACCAGTGACATCCCACATGGTACCAGGAACATCCCACATGGTACCAGTGACATCCCACATGGTACCAGGAACATCCCACATGGTACCAGTGACATCCCACATGGTACCAGGAACATCCCACATGGTACCAGTGACATCCCACATGGTACCAGGAACATCCCACATGGTACCAGTGACATCCCACATGGTACCAGTTACGTCCCACATGGTACCAATGATATCCCACATGGTACTAGTGACATCCCACATGATAACAGTGACAAGTTTGTGACGACCATATACAACTCTCTTGCAGGCCAAACGTTACTCAAAATAGATTTTTTTCCCCTCAGTCAATTCATTTCAGCCAGCGCTGGTGAAACTCACAGCCAATAAATGCTTGATCTTAACAACCGATTTTGATGAGTTTTGGCGCGAAGATATACAAGTGGTGTATGGTCTGAGGCAGACTGCATGCGCTCGCCAGTGTTGGTTTTTCTTGTTTTTACTCGCGTTTTACCTCTCCAGGAGACGTCTATAAACTACACAAACCACAGCCTACATGTCTGACGTCATGTAATATCTCAGTCCAGTATCAGTAACAACATCTGGTCATGAAACACTAAAACATAGATTTTTTTTTTCGGTCGCTCATATTTCTAGTGACGTCAGTAATGAAGGCAGAGGCCCTGAGACCTTACGTATTCATCCTTCGGAATTCCGTGGCAAGAGACAGTGAGCTCGACTTGAGGGTAATACTCAAATATAATCTTCTCCTACACGAACGACCGTGAAACCTGAAGGAAGTGTTCTCACGCCACGCTGTAACGTAGGATGGCTGCTGGGGTCGGGGGCTCAGGTCCTGCCGGGCTGTTCCATCCTGCGTGTGGAGGAGGAGGACCTGTCGAGGGGGAAGAGGTCTCTCTGGAGGTATGGAGGGGTAGACCTGTCTGGGTTTACTGGGGGCGGACCTGTCCAGGTATGGAGGAGGACCCGTCGTCAGGTCTTTTTTCATCCCCATAGCTATGAAAGGTTTGCCTCCCTCCCTGGTAAGGCTTGTGAGGAATCTAGAGGTGGACCTTTTGGCAGTGTGGAGGGGGACTTGTCGGGGTACTGGAGGAGGAGGAGGAGAAGGAGGACCACCTCCATGGCGTGAGGAGAAGGAAGCAGGTCCGCACGGCTCTGGCCTCGTATATCACACGTAAGACGGGATGAAGAGCAAACTTAAGACATGCACAGTTGTCGGAGGGAGTCCCGGATTGTTATCATACGTTTATCCCATAATTCATACGTGTCAGGCAGACCCTAACGTTAAGCCCATTACATTACTGGATAAGAAGTACAGTAATGACATGTGTCGCCGCGGGAACCTGTAGAGGTGCTGTGAATGGTGAGGCTCGTAAGCCGGGATGACAGTGTCACAATCCCTCGTTCATCGTGACAAGACGCCAGCTTATATGACACTCACCGCCATCACCGCCATCACCACTACCACTAACACCACCACCGCCACCGCTACCACCGCCAGCATTAGCCATACAGCGCACAGCTTAATGGTTTGGGGGAAGTAGGCTTGTGTGGTGATGGCGACGTTGAAGACACATTGGTAGTGGTGAAGGCTAGTGTTAGGAGTCCTCTGGCTGTGTAATAAGACGGCACCTTGGTGACGATGACAGCTGTTGGTGCTTGTATGTAGGTACGGGAGCTGGGTGGTGATAACTGGTATGTTGGGGAGTGATGACGGATGGTGGTAGTGTAGCTGGGTGGTGATAATGGTCAGTTGTATCTCGTGGTGGCAGGTGGTGGTGACTTACTGACTCTGGTGATGATGAGTGTGACGAGGGAACATTGTGTAAGTGTTGTGGTGTCAGGTGGTGGTACTGGTGTGTTGGCTACGGTGATGAGTGATGGCACGAGAGAGCATGTTGTGGTGATAGTGTTGTGTTGACTAGGACTACAAGCGGTGATGGGTGGCAATGCTGCCAGTACGAGCGACAGGCGGCGGTCTGCAGTACTGCAGTATCTGTGTAATAATAGTGAGCTGATTATTATCGTGATAAGTGGTAGTTGTTACTTTCTTGGCTCTGGTGATGGGTGGTAGTGGCGGCGGCGTGTTGTCTGAGGGAAGAAGGGACGATTTTGCTACAATATATTATACCTAATACAACACTGCTCACTGCTTCTAGTAACTTTCGCCCCACACCGTATATTCTTATCACCCTCCACAAGACATCTCGATCAACCCTGTCATATGCCATCTCCAGATCCATAAATGACACATATAAATCTATCTCTTTAAGGTTTTCTCACACACTTTCTTGAAACCAAATACCTAATCCACACATCCTCTACCACTCTGAAACCACGCTAGTCCCCCTCGGTTTGTTGTTCTGTACATGCCTTCACCCTCTCAATCAATACTCTCCCATACAGCCTACCAGATACACATTATACGTATGCCTCTATAGTTTGAACACACCTTTGTCCCCCTTGCCTCAATACTATGGCATTTCCTCAGGCACCTCGCCATGAACCATACATATACCAAATCAACAACACAATCACCTCCTTAATAAATTCAACTGCAATATCATCCACTCCAGCAGCCATGCCACATCTCATCTTCTGCAAGCCTTTCTCCACCTCTTCTCTCTTCACCGAAACACTCTCCATAATTTCCTCATTTCGCATACCACTCCGACCCAAACATCCCACATCTGCCACTATATCATCAAACACATTCAACTTTCCTTCAAAATAACACTCCATCTCCTCCTCACTTCATCACTACCTGCTGCCACTTCCAATTTTGCCCCCTGCTCCGATGTTCTCATTTGTTCTCTTGTTTATAACACATAATCATCCCCCTTCCAAAACATCTTATTCTCATTAATCTTTGATGATACTCGCTCATCTCAACTCTCAATCATCCGCTCTTCAACCTCTGCACCTTCCTTTTGACTTCCTGCCATTTTCTCTTATACATCCAATCATTTGCACTCCTTCCCTGTAATGCCACCTAAACGCCACTCTTTTCTCTTTCGCTAGCAACTTTGCTTCTTCATCAAACCACTCACTTTCCTTTCTAATTTGTACACCTCCCACCTTTTCCATGCTTGATCGTCGTTTCCCGCGTTAGCGAGGAAGCGTCAGGAATAGAGGAAGAAAGGCAGCATTCGCTCCCATCAATTTTCTTTGTGTCATGTGCAACGAACCAAAACCACACATGTTTAATATATATATATATATATATATTTATATATATATATATATATATATATATATATATATATATATATATATATATATATATATATAAGATATGCTTGTCAGTGTGTATATAAGTTGGTAGAGAGATCAATAACCCAATTATCCTTATGAAGACATTTTGTAAGATCATAATGCGTGGCTTGTGAGCATGTTGGTCGGTGTGTACAACATGGGCAACATCATCATGGTAGACACACCGACCATACATACATACACGGGTAACCCTTCAGGAGGTGAGGGGCCCTCACGTGTATACTAAGCGTGGTCAGAAGGTTTACAATTCACCCTTACCCCTGGGGTGTTGTCATGTCTTCTGTGAGTCCTGGTCTCGTCCTCACCGGACACTGAAATGCGTCCTTCCTCCGTCTGTTTGTGTAACTGTGAAGCTAGACACGGTTTCCTTGAGCGGACTGACTTAGTCTTACCCTTCAACATATAAGTGACTTCGTCCTCGCCGTCCTACATCCCGAGGTCAGGAGTGTATCACAGTGAGAAGTGTGTTGACCAGATGTAGCAGGTGAGGAATGGACCTGTCACCCGCCCGCAACACGACACCAGCCACCAGGGAGCCGGACACAGATACACGTGGGTCTCACACACTAACCTCACCTTGCCACACTCTCATGATTACTCTTCCCTGTTCCTCCGTCCTTCCGTTTTCTACTTTGTCTATCCCATCAAAGCTCCCCATTCCGTCCCTGTCCTGTCACACTGCTCTCTCTTTTCCTTTATGATCCCATCCCTCGTCTCTCTGCATTCCTTTCCCCTCCCTCCAGTCTTCAGGCCCTTGTCCCTTGGTCCTTCTCTCCTTCCTTTCCACACTTCCTTCATCCATGGCCTTCTCCCACGCCCGCCAGCGCGGCCGGGAAGCGCTCGTCTCTCCCCTCGACCACCACACTGCGTGGGTCAGACACATGTACCTACCTCCCCTGCCGGACACTACAGCCCCACGACACTCACCCCAGCAGGCAAACAATAGCTCGCCCGCTCCCCGACCACCGCACTGTGTGAACCAACGCACTCGCGGTCCCCCAAGCACCACCACACTCGCCACTGTACATAACATACAACCACACTTGCCATTCCCTTCCCCTCCACTATTTTTCTCTCCCGCACTCGACGCTTTGTCTGTAGGTATTCCTAAACAAGGCCCTGCCTCTCAGAGGTAAGCAGTTGATACGTCTCTTTGAAGACTTAAAAACGAGTGAAGTCGCTCGTAAAATGAGTGAGACAGTTTACGAATCCCATTATGCTGGATCCTCGTTATTGTTTTCTTCAGTGGCGAGGTCTTGTTGGGCGGGTGTTAAGATCTCCTCCTCCAGGGGAACACAACAGGGACGTGCTGCCGGGATGTAAGGCTCTGGTAATTCCTATGAGTTTCGTCCCCAGCAGGAAGGAATCTGCTTTATTATCGTAAGCTGAGAATTAGACCAAAAAAGCTGGGCGTTGGGCGAGACGCCTGAGTATCTGTCTGCTTCAAATGATTTCGCAGCGATGAATACGTTTTACCCAATGTGGTGCTGGAGATATAACGAATGTCCTACAACTTCTTGACACAGGGGGAGTAATAATTTGTTCCTGATGTGGAGGAGAAACGATGAAGGTGGCTGGTGTGAGATATATATATATATATATATATATATATATATATATATATATATATATATATATATATATGTAAATACATATCATGGTAGAGGCCAGTCACCCGTCCTTGCATCATCAGAACTCACTACAGCAAACCCAACTGCAGGAAAAGTATTTACGACTTCCATTATTTTCCCCTGAAATGTGTTGAACATTTTTCGTTGCAAAATGATTATTGACGAAACTGACCGAAACTCCATCAGGAGGGACCATTTCTCATCATGGGAAGAAAAAGTGGTGTTTGCTAGGGAGAGGATGTCCCCTCCCGTCCACGGACTGTCTCCTCCCGGCCACGGACTGTCTCCTCCCGTCCACGGACTGTCTCCTCCCGTCCACGGACTGTCTCCTCCCGTCCACGGCCTGTCTGCCTCCCGTGTATGGTCTGTCTGCCGTTCAGTGGGTGGAGGCGGGTGTCACGTTCCCCCAAACGTGACCAGTTCACGCACGTCCCCACCGTGAACCTCTGGCTTCGAGATCCTTTACCTCAAAACACCATAATTGTAGGAAGTCTTATACTAAGCGATAATTTTCCCCATCTC
>NC_092227.1:69946511-70064011 GCF_036320965.1 Panulirus ornatus | reverse complement strand
GACCACACTGCTTTCGCATCTCGAAGGTCATCAGTATACTCGTTTGTACACATTCGTTCTACGTGAGTGTTTATAACTATTGTCATTGGTCTAAAGTCAACTACTGCGTTTGTCCTGTAATTACGAAACCTTGACTATGTCCTTCATCATAGCCTATCAGATGACCTATATACATTCAGCACAGGTAAGAGAGAGATATATCTTGCAAATTGTTTAATTACCAAAGATTTATAATTGTACCGTAAACAGTATCAACAAATAATTTCTTTAAAGAAGACACATACACCGCAGAGCACATTGCAAGATGTTATCTTCAAGCTGTACACCGTAATTCTAACAAAATCTTTTATTTGCCTCTGCTTTTGTCACAAATGAGGAAGAATCTTTTGCCTGCAAGACTAGAAAACAGGTTGCATGAAAACACTTTCATCTCTCCGCTTGCCACATAGTGTGTGAACATCAGTGTCCTCTTGTAGGAAGACGATGCCTCACTTTAAAGGTATTTAATCGACACATGAAAAAGAAAAAAGGCAGCAGAGCTGTGTATCATCTGCCGCTCATACATCAAAGAGAGTTAAAGGTGATGGCGGAGGTGCGGCGCCACGGATAGGCAGGTAGGGCTGTCGGGTGTGCTCTCCTCCCCTCTACCGCTCTGGATAGAGTTACGTCTGGACACATCCTCCTCTCTGTATCACTGTCACTATCTTTTATTATGTCTTATCTTCACATCTTTATCCTCTTACGTATATACATCTTTCATCTCTTTCTTTTTCCGTTTTTCTTGATCTTCCCCGTCTCTTTGTCTCCGACATACACACATACACAAAGCTCATCCCCTCAATACTCGCCCGTCTGTTCCTACTCATCCGTGCAGATCCCAACCTGGGGCGGGGAGAGCCATTGCGGCCTCTCGTTACCATACACACCAGACAGCGTTGCCTCCTGCGGCAGGTGTTGTTGCAAGACTTGATGCATCAGTGCCGCCTCGTTGGTAGCCTTGAGGTTCTGTCAGTCCACAAGAAACGCTGTATGTGATGCTCTTGAATATTCATCATCTCGAGAAAAAGAACACCACATCCGTCTTTATACAGGTGGAGGTTATTTGAGCTGTGTCGTCCGTGGAATATATTCTTATGTGTGTGTGTGTGTGTGTGTGTGTGTGTGTGTGTGTGTGTGTGTGTGTGTGTGTGTGTGTGTGTGTGTGTGTGTGTGTGTGTGTGTGTGTGTGTGTGTGTGTGTGTGTGTGTGTGTGTGTGTGTGTGTGTGTGTGTTGCAGCGGATTTGTGATCCCTCCTCACCGTTTTCTCTTGCTTTATCATTTTTATATCATCCTTCTGAAGTGCTGGTCTCTTGTCCAAACTGTGTTGGCAATGGTGTGCTGCCGCGGCAGGTCCACAACAGCATATTTCTGATTTTGTTAATCAACGTAATGAAGAAATTTGCATCATGCAGTCGAAGGAGGAGGTGTTACGTAAGAGCATTCAAAGGAACGCAAGAAACAACACACCACTGGGCCCCTTCGAAGTTATTTGTGTTACTGGAAGAGAATAAGATATCATTATACTTAAAAGTGGAGAAAAAACAAGAGACTTAAGGAGAAATGTTCGTAAACTTTTTGATGTGGCTACGGAGGTCCACACACACACACACTGTACGTTGTGGACTTGAACGTGAGCGATGTGTCAAGTCTTCCATCGTGCGTCATGTTGTGAGGGCTTCTTGCAACTACTGCAGCTGGCTGAGAGCAACGCCACACAAACGTTTAATAACAGACTTCACAATTACATGACTTCGAGTCGAGGAGGGACATCATCGCCCACTCTACTGCTGGCATTATGAAACGTGATTGGTTGCGTCAGCGACCAGTAGCGTGATCCAAAAGACTCCCCTCCCCACCCTGCTCGCCTGTGTGGGGCTGTGATCATCAGAGTAAGCCGGTCACCTCCCTCCTCCCCCCAGCTCTGTTATTGACTCCCTGGAGGTCTTAAGGAAGCACACGCGCGCCGCTCGCCCACCATCATCAACGGACACAACCCAGTCTTCCTCCAGACGCCATTCCGGTCATAGACAGAAAGGATGGTTCTCGCAACCTCTCAAGCCTTATCGTACCATATTGTACGTTATTGTCGTATGATTTCTATGTCCTATCTCGTTTCTTTTCCCTCTCGTTTTCTTCCCCTGTTTTCTTTTTTCCTTTTCCTTCTAGCTTTCTTTTTTCTACTATTTCTGCTTTTTTTTTTCTGTATTTCTTCTGCTTCTGTTCTACGTTCTTCTGTCTCCATTGTTTGTTATTCTGTCGTGTTCTTTCAAGCGTATTGTTCTATTCTGTCGTGTTCTTTCAAGCGTATTGTTCTATTCTGTTGTGTTCTTTCAAGCGTATTGTTCTTCATCATCTGCTTCTCCTTTTCTTATACTGTTGTCATGACCGTGATATCCATCCACCATCATCACTATCAACTACTTGTCCTCATCATTATATCACTTTAGTTAGCATTTTCACCATCATCATCAATTTCACTATCACTATCACCACTAATGATATTGGTCGCCATCATCATGATCATTATCATCATCACAATCATGATGAACATCACCATCATGATGTACACCGTCCACATGATATTCCTCACCACTGTGATCATCTTCATCATAATCATGTTTATTATCATGATCCTCACCATCGTCATGGCTACGATAACTAACACTATCATGATCAAAATGAACAACATCACCATCATTTCACTGCCACCATTATCTTTGGATAAGAGACCTAAAATAAAAAAGGATAAATGAGAGATGGGGTGCCTGGGTATCTCATTAACTTCAGAAAGAATAAGAATACGTTTGGGAAGGAAGTGAACAGTGCGTGTGGAGAACAAGGGAACAACTGGGGCGACAGTGAGGGGACTAGATGAGCAAGTGGTGACAGGCAAAGCAGAGGAGATGGAGTGAATAGCCCGGAGAACTGCTGAATGTGTTTGATGTCACAGAGGCGGAGGCGGTGTGCTTGGAATGAAAAGGCACGCGGAGTGAGAGCCATGGCGGAGATGATGAAAGAAACGGAAGAGACGAAAGCCCTGCGCAAGATGAAGTTTGGCAAAGTGGCTGGAGTGAATGGGATGACAATTGAGTTTCTTATGAAAAGACTTAGTAGTGTTGTTGACTGGTTAGTCAAGCCTGTTTATCGGTCCCCCGTTCAGGTACCTGATTCAGATACAGAGGTGTAAGTCTGTCTAGTATATCTGGTGATGTATAAGGAAGAGTAGTGACTGAGAGATGGGTGACGTGTACAGAGCACATGACTGGGCAAAAACAATACTACAGGAGAGATAGAGATTGTGCTGAGCAGGTGTTGGCCTTGAAGAATTTGTATAACAAATGCACTAAGACAGTTTACTATGTGTGGCATCTATGGATCCAGAAAAAAGCTGTAAGAGAGATGCCTTGGGAAAACATGTGGTAAATGGAAAGTTACTAAATGCAATAACTTTTTCCCGGAAGAGTGAGGCATGTGTGTAAGTGGAGAGGAAGGAGGGTAGGTGGGTTCCGGTAAAATTTGACCAGCGTCAAGGTTGTGTGATGTCACCATGGCGGTTTAATCTGTTCAATGAAAGAGTGGTGAGAGAGGTAAGAACAAAGGGTCTACTTCATAAGCTGGTGTCAGCGATGGTAGAGTGTGTAAAAGGAGAGAGTTTGAGAGAATATGTAATCAGGGGTAAGGTTGTGAGTCCAACGAAGCAGAGGGAGAGGGACAGAAAAAGGATGGTTTCATTAAAAAGTCTGATTAGGTAGATTCCAGAGGAAACTGACGACGTGGGAATGGAACATGGTGGCTGATGGAAGCACTGGTGCTGAAGAGAGTCATGCGGTGGAAAAGGGCCTTACCATCTGTGTGGTGTGGATCTAGGTTTTGGGACTTGAATGCAAAAGAAAGGGAAGGGGCTGAATACGTTGGAAATGCGATTCATAGGGAAGATATGTACAGTGAAAGGGGTTGACCCTAAAGGGAATGAGAGAGAGAGAGAGAGAGAGAGAGAGAGGAGAGAGAGAGAGAGAGAGAGAGAGAGAGAGAGAGAGAGAGAGAGAGAGAGAGAGAGAGAGAGAGAGAGAGATGGTAACAAGAGGAGACTAATTACATGGGCCCACCACTGTGTGTTTAGACGGTTCGGGCATAAAGAGATGGTGAGGAGAGAAAGACTGTCTAAAGAAGATCTGTGTGTCAGATATGAAGGGAGTCAGGGAGAAGCGGGAGAGATAGAAGATGGAAAGGTGGATGAAGAAGGCTTTAGGGTATCGAGGCTTGAACAACTTGGAGAATAAGAGGCGTGTACTGAATATAAGGGGACAAAGTGCTGCCATCGGGCTGAACCAGGGCGCTTGAAGCTGTCAAGATAAACCATGAAGTAATGTGCGGGGCTTGGCTGTGGAGGGTACGCTCTGGTTTCGGTATATTATGCGTGACAGCAAGAAGACAGATGAGGCCATTGTTTGTTTGTTCCTGACACCTCCTCACTAAGGAAGGAGAGAGATTTAGGTATACATTTGTTATATCATTATATCATTAATATCATCATCTTGAATATCACAGTAATCTTATATTCTTATACATCATCTTTTCCTAAAATGTTATGCATCACATGGCTTCTTTATTTCAAGTTTTGTTTGATGATTCACAACTCTGTGTTGCCGTCTCCTCACTCCTCTGCCTCTTTCCATTCTCTCTCCTTTCGATCCACACCCTCTGCCTCCCGTTTTCTTCCTTCTCACTTCATATCCTCCTCCTAGTTCCTCGCTCCTCTAACTCCCTCGCTCCAAGATGATCATCTCTGCAGCTCACTATAGCAGGCAGGGCTGGCTCTGCCGTCACAAGGACCCCCCGCCTCTCACAGCCACACGGACCGCCCCGCCGCTGCACACATCACCGGAGGGATACCAAATTTCGCGAGGAAATGGAGACTACTGCTGGGACGCCCCGGCTCAGTGGGTGAAAGTTATATACTTGTGGAAATCCGATATTCCTGAGGGGACGTAATTTCGGGATATTCCGTCCTTACGAGGGACGATATTTGTGCCATGCTCGTCGCATTAAGATTATTCTGAAGATGAAACCATATGATACGATATTCTTTGATGCTCATTTATTTCTCCCTTTTTCACATGGTATGTATTTCATAATTTATCAAATTTTCATTATTTTCTTCTCGTAGATTTCTAGTGCATTACGCTGTCGATACTTTACTATAATTCTAATTGTCTTTCGTTGGTTAGTTCTGTCACATATAGATTTTCTTATGGTCTGCCATTAATCCTTGTGCTTTATCCTCCCTGACACACCGCCTCCTCTCCTCCTGTTGCTCCTGGTAACCTCTCCTTCAGTTACAGCTTCAAAGGCTCTCCATATCTGCTGTGGATCCCGTTCCCTCCTCATCCCGTGCCCTCAACACACTCCCTCTCTCTGCTTCCTTCCTTCCCTCCTTCGTCCGTCTCCTTCTACCTCTTTCACACCGAGTCATCTAACTGTTCTTCCTCCCTCCCACCACTACCAACCTCCCTTCTTCCTCCGTCTACAACGACCATGACCCACTACCAGCCAGCACCTGGAGACCTCACAAGGTCGCTGGATTGTAGCGTTGAGGGCAGCAGTAGAGGGAGGGCTGGAGGTGATCTATCGATCTTCCACTCAGCATGAGAGCGTCTGGCTGGTAATGATGATCACACGAGAGTCGTCCTCCTCGCCCGCCTGTGTACCAGAGGACCTTGCTGGAGTGACCTGCGCCGACGGAGAGGAAACACATGCGTTTGACGCATGTCTGTTCTCGCCGGCTTATTTCTTTTTTTTTTTTTATCCCTGTTAACGTAATACGTTTTAACATCACAGGTAAACTAATTATTCCGTCGCAGAAGTCGCCGTTGTTATAAGATTATATTACCTTACCTCACAGCAACATTGTTCTTTTTTTTTTTTTATCTTTCTCTTGCTTTAACTTCGTGCGTATAATTTGTTAAAACATTATGTTGTCTCGCTTGAATTTTTACGATACTGCAGAGAATTATCTTTCAGAGTGAGTGTCAGGGAAGACGTTATGAACAAGGTCTCGTGCCGCCACATTGGCCTTGACAGTAAGAACATTTGCAGTAGATACAAACTTCAGAACCTGGATGTTATTTGTCTTCTACCCCTAACCAGTCCTCGCACAGACAAGGAATAGTCCCACACCTGCCATTGTGAACCTCACGAACAATCCATCAACAAGTGCGTAGCCAAGCAAGTAAACAGCTTGGCTCTCGTACATCAGGAACTAAATTACTGTAACCATCGTCCAATCATTCACCACTTCATGTTCAACTAATCCTCACCAAATGCACGGTGTAAAAACCACAGTATTTGCTCAGTAAAGCTTCTAGTATACCCGTCACTCTGACTAAGTGGCAATACCTCACTCAAGCGTGTACGCAAAGCGTGGAAATCGCCAGCCACTGTCTTGATCTTAAGCCATTTCGTGATTGAGTTAATTCGTTACGACTGGTACTATCTCCCTCCACCGTGTGTGTGTTACGACTGGTACTATGTCCCTCCACCGTCTGTGTGTTCATCCGTCTGGCTGCCTAGATTCAATACACTGTTCATCATGATGATTATATCCCCTACCCTCCTGCCTGACTGTTGCCAAAATGGACCCGACCTCTCGGTGGGCCTTCTTCGGGAGTCGTCCTGAAGGTCAACATGGGTCATCATACTAGGCGTCCCAGAAGAGTCATCATACAGGCGTCCCAGGGTCACCATACAGGGTGCTCCAAATCATCATGGATGCGTCTCGCATTCATCATACATACAGGTGTCACAAATACGTCATACAAGCATCCCAGAGTCATCATACAGGCGTCCCAGAATGATTATACAAGCATCCCAGAATCATATACAGGCGTCCTAGAACCATCATACAGGCTACTGGGAGACAGTATACAGGCGTTTCGAAACCCACATACAGACCTTACTAAGCCCTAATGTGGGCATCCTGAAGCCATCATACCGGCATCCTGAAACCATCATACCGGAATCCTAAAACCATCGTACAGGCATCCTGAAGCCATCATACAGGCATCCTGAAGCCATCATACAGGCATCCTGAAGCCATCATACAGGCATCCTGAAGCCATCATACAGGCATCCTGAAGCAATCATAAAGGCATCCTGAAGCCATCATACCGGCATCCTGAAACCATCATACCGGAATCCTGAAGCAATCATAAAGGCATCCTGAAGCCATCATACAGGCATCCTGAAGCAATCATAAAGGCATCCTGAAGCCATCATACCGGAATCCTAAAACCATCGTACAGGCATCCTGAAGCCATCATACAGGCATCCTGAAACCATCATACCGGAATCCTGAAGCAATCATAAAGGCATCCTGAAGCCATCATACCGGAATCCTAAAACCATCATACAGGCATCCTGAAGCCATCATACAGGCATCCTGAAGCCATCATACAGGCATCCTGAAGCCATCATACAGGCATCCTGAAGCCATCATACAGGCATCCTGAAGCCATCATACAGGCATCCTGAAGCCATCAGACACACACGTCCTGGATCCACAATACCGCGGTGCAGAACCCTTTATAAAGTTGACTGAACGTGTTGATGCAAGACGTTGGTCACGTGTCCTGGGACGCCCAGCACCTCCCTCATCCACGAGGGTCGAGTGCCTCTCCCCGTGTCCTCATTTGATCCACGACAGGAGAGTTGCATGCTACCGAGTCTCGTGGTGTCCCATAGCCGAATCCTCACACCGATGGTAGTCACGAGAGCCCGATTCACATCCTCACACCCCAGTGGTACTCATGAGTCCCTGAGTCACATCCTCACACCCCAGTGGTACTCATGAGTCCCTGAGTCACATCCTCACACCCCAGTGGTACTCATGAGTCCCTGAGTCACATCCTCACACCCCAGTGGTACTCATGAGTCCCTGAGTCACATCCTCACATCCCAATGGTACTCATGAGTCCCTGAGTCACATCCTCACATCCCAATGGTACTCATGAGTCCCTGAGTCACATCCTCACACCCTATGGTACTCATAAGACCCATGGTAGCCATGAGGCACTTGATCTCACCCTCTCATTGCAAGCGTCATGATGTGTCCCTTGTATCATCACATCACCCATGGTTGTCATGTGTCATCTGTATGTACACTAGCCAGTAATGTTATCAGACTGCGTGGGTCGTGGACCCTCCTTCCAGCGCTATATTCCCCCGAAGGACCCCGATGTCAACTTAATATCCCAGAGCAACGATATTTCAGACCAATGACTCCACGGGAATGGCCAGTGAATTCCGGGAATTAAAGGTTTCCGTGCTGCGAGTCGTCCCCAGAAGGTCAAAACTTCGAAATGAGAATAATGATCCGAGTGAGAGAGGGCGTCCTCTGGACACAACTTGGCTCTTTATATACAACTTTGAAATTGGCTGAGAAAAGATCGACTTTCTCATGATTCGGTCAGGTGTTCGGTCAGGTGTTCGGTTAATTCTAATGGCCGCTTTACATCTGGAACTCATTCATTCATGAACAGTCGTGTGGATATCAGTCTACCTTTATCTATTTCTCTATTCATTTATTCGTTTATCTGGACACAGTACACGAACGTACACAAGACACAGAGTTATAACTGGTTATGAAGATATGATGAGGGAAGACGAGTCAAATGGCAGTGCTATCTGATGATGATGATGATAGCTAAGATAACAGTCGCGGGATAACAAACTACAGTTACCTTATAAACTTTGTGTTGTTGTGTTACAGGACGTGCGTGGAGAGCATATGATAGTCAGGGTCTTGAAGTAACGCACTGTCTGGCAATACTGTATGTTTGACGTTATGTGTTACGATCTGTGGCTTAATGACGCAAGGCGACGGTCAGTACGAAATCCAGGAACAAATGTAGTGGGTATTTAACTCCGTTGTCTGTAAAGCCGTCAACTATATGGTATTGCTGACTGGCTTTGAGTGAGTATATTGTGGAACTGAAGAACGAGGGAAAGTATATCTTTAATAGTTTCTCTGCTTTATATAAGAAGTTTTCTATATAGCTGCAAAAGTAGAGATTCTGAGAAAGAGAAGAAAGATAGTAATTTCTTATGAGTACTTATGGACGAGGTTTTGCCAAAGGGCAAGACTAGCGCGTAGCTCTCACCACTCACCCAGGGGAAATCTAGAGTTACGAAGAACGAGTCACTGAATTACGTGTGGTCAAGTGTCATGTGTGAGACTGAGACAATGTTTGTACGTGGACCGAAAACCAGCTGCCCACGTGTGGGTGAGGCAGAGAAGAAACGACAGCAACCGAGGGCCACAGGAGTGATACCTGACAGCCACTGAAGTGTTGACTCACTGCGCAGCCCTCACTGACATACACGTTGAGGACAGAGGTCTGGTTCCTCAGAAATATTATTGACCGTGAAATTCGTGCCAGGTGTGTGTGTGTGTGATCCATGTGTATGAGCGACGTGTATCGTGAGGATGGTGGACTCTGTATGTTTAGGGTACAATAGTGTGGCGGACCCAGCCACGGGTACCGATGGTAACCACAACACTCGAGTCTACACCACAGTACACACTGTCATACCTCGGCTGGGGAGGACCAGTCATACCTCGGCTGGGGGGATCAGTCATACCTTGGCTGGGGGGGACCAGTCATACCTCGGCTGGGGGGGACCAGTCATACCTCGGCTGGGGAGGACCAGTCATACCTCGGCTGGGGGGGATCAGTCATACCTTGGCTGGGGGGGATCAGTCATACCTTGGCTGGGGGGGACCAGTCATACCTTGGCTGGGGGGACCAGTCATACCTTGGCTGGGGGGGACCAGTCATACCTTGGCTGGGGGGGATCAGTCATACCTTGGCTGGGGGGGGACCAGTCATACCTTGGCTGGGGGGACCAGTCATACCTTGGCTGGGGGGGACCAGTCATACCTTGGCTGGGGGGACCAGTCATACCTTGGCTGGGGGGGACCAGTCATACCTTGGCTGGGGGGGATCAGTCTTTATCTTCTACAAGGATCCGTAAAGGAAAGATGGTCGCAAATCATAGAGATAATTAATACATGGCACCCATGTTATGCTCTACATAAACAAGATAATGACATGTTTAATCATCATTGTGTTCTCGCTACGGTATGGACGACCGTCTGGTTACCCGGATGTTGCTTGATATTATAACGCAGGCGGTACAGGTGACACTTGGATGGCTGGCTGGTGAGTGTGGTGATGGTGTTAGTATGGTGCGGTGATGGTGTTAGTATGGTGTGGTGATGGTGTTAGTATGGTGTGGTGACGGTCTCTCTCTCTCTCTCTCTCTCTCTCTCTCTCTCTCTCTCTCTCTCTCTCTCTCTCTCTCTCTCTCTCTCTCTCTCTCTCTTCTCGTCTCCTTTTTTGGGCCACGCCCACGAAAGACATCACCGTGTTCCGTTGTGCTCTTGAGAGACAGTAGATGGATCGGACGTTTACGTTCGTCCCCTGGTATATACTCGCGCTAATTAGTGACTGCGAAAGAATGTATATATATAGACATGGTGTGAAAGAAAAAGAAAAAAAAAATATAGATCATTCTCACGTGCCCAGGGACGACACAAACTCTCGTCAGTAATTACTGTCTTGTCTGTGTTTACCTGAACCCTTTCCTTGGACTGGCATAGTAGTAGTTTTAAAAGGCTTTTTCTTCCTGTTAACTCTGCTGTAACTTCATGACTTAAGTTTACCCCGACAGTCTGTGCAACACTGAACCTGTGAAATTTACGCTGGGCGCCATGAGATCGTCATGAACTTTCCCCCTCTCCCTTTTTTTTTTATTCACTTCACAGAAGTGACTGATGACGCACGAGACACCAGAGTCATGCAAAAACTGGTGCGGGTGTAATTACTCGTCTTTGTTCGTCCTTGCGTGGCTGTGCATGCCGCCAGGCACCTTGCAGGCAACACCTGAGCAGCGAGAATATTTCTTCCAAACTCACAAGTTTAAGAAAACATCCACCACCACCACCACCACCAGTCATGTTTATATAACGCACGTGATGTGTCCATTAACTGGAATTGGAAACATTATCTACAATATCAACTTTATATATATATATATATATATATATATATATATATATATATATATATATATATATATATAAATATATATATATATATATATATATATATATATATATAGGGAGAGGTGTTACCGTACTCCATCTGCTCAAGGTGAAAATGCGAGTGAATAGCCACCTTTGGCGAGGCTCTTATCATTTGGAATACATTCCCGTCAAAGAACTTTAAAGGAGACCACATTACTCTGCGACTGGAAGTAGCGCAGCCTCTTGAAAGACCTCGTGGGTAACATCAGGGCTCTACCTCAGACTGAGGTTCTGGAAAGCATATACGTGAGGCGTGTCCACCCGCCCGTGGCCACGCCGCCCACGGAGCGACGATGGGCACGCCCAGCTGAGGTGGGTCGAGAATGGTCTACCCTTATGCAACGAGCGACCTCGCTAGAGGCACTCGTTCTCTCCCCCCCAAAAATACACCCTTTCCCTACTCCCGCATGGAGCGCAGTCTCGGGGTGTCCCCGGACAGCCGTGCCGGACCATAAGTCGTATCCAAACATTCGCCACATTACAACACATTTTGTCACTCGTGAGAGATGACGGACCCCGGTCACCATCCCTCAACTGCTAACGCAAGTGGGTGACGTTAACCCTGACCCTGGTCCACCAGTGTATCTCTGCCCACAGTACCAAACTCACGATACTCCCCAACTGTGGCGTCACCTCCGCTACCATCCATGTAAGACGACTCGGAGCACTGACCGTGCAGCAGCCACTCAAGACAGTAGCAGCTCCTTAAACCCCCCCCCTTCGTCCACCACAACACAAACCCTCCAACAAACAACAGCACGAAAAGCGCGTTCTCAAACTTTACTCCATACAACGCCAGTGACACAGGTAACATATTCCAGCTTATCCAAACGACATCAGAAACAAACACACTTAAATACTGTACCCCCTCCGACAACACAAACATCCACATGGCCCTCATGCAAGAAACCAGGTTCATATCAAGATCTATGCTCACGCCTCTCTACAACAACACAATCATAAAAGACGACAGACAACAAGGACAAGAAGGAGGACTCGTAGCATTCCTCCACCAAACCATACTGATCTCCAACATTACTGACATTACACAACAGTTATCAGAGAATGGCATTACCCTAGAAATACAATCCATTAGAATAAACCTTCATAGTGTTAACTCTAACATAATCAACACCTACATATACCATCCCCTTCCACATGGCCCTTCCAGATATAATACTTCCCAATTGCTAAACAGTGACTCACAGGGACTTCACCTCTAAAACACTTAAGCTCTACAGTGGAATTTCCTAAAGAAGCGGTTCTTTCTCCAACCCTCATCAATCTTTTCCCACACGACCTTCCATTACCTCCATCGTACCACATCATGAAGGTCCTCTCGTATGCAGACGACGTCACACTCACAACACTCCGACATCACAGTAGCAACAACACACGTGCAACACTACACTACACAATCATAATACTGGCTCACCCACAATAGAGTAACCGCATCTCAACAGAAGTTTTCAATCAATATTCAAACCCCAGACCAACGCGAAACCAGTTCACATCCCTCAGTCAACTTGAATGGACAATCACTCCCAGTGAACAAAACAACGACCATTCTAAGCATCACACACACACACACACACCCACACCCACACACACACACACAACACACACACACACACACACACGACATTCACTCCCTACAGGGATAACAACCAATGAGCAACATATACTCAAAATGCCCCAAGAATACTAACTGGCACCAAAGCTAGATAAGGAAAAATCCCTGAGCATCCTGAACAAACGACTCACCTCTCAAGTCTTCCACTCCCTCAAAAGCAAAGGCAACTCAGCTATATAGACTACACAAAATTGAGCACCAGGAACAATCCCTGGCTGCCTAGCAATCACAAACCCAGTGAGGCAAATATCCTCATCCAATGCCACCTCAACATACTCGGCATTCATTTCTGTGCAACAGCACTATCTATATCCTTCACATCCAAACCATTATAACTAAACCACCAAACTCCCTGGTAGATATGAAAAACCTTACATCTGCCACGTACTTCAGCAACATCTGCTCACAGTACCTCCCAACCCCTACAACTATAACACCTGAGAAAACACAGACACACACAAATAACCGAACAAACACGACAACGCAAGTCTTACACTCCATCCTCCACCTGACGTGAACCAGCCCAAGCAGGAACTTCAACAGAAGAATATTTTACAGTAATTTTGGTTTCACTTGTTCCACTAAAAGGTACGCTCAACTCGGCAAATTTAGAAATATGAAAAATTAAAAATTGTAAACCAGACCAGAGAAGTTCAGTTGTGCCTTTTTATTCTGTTCGGAAGTCCGATGAACTGTGTAATCCGAGAAAAAGTTCGGATTGCAAGGTAGACTGGAAAAGTTGGGTCTAGCATTCCAAAGTTATGCTTTGCGTCCGTCATCATCTCTGATGTTCGATCAATTGCCCAGTTTTTGCCCAAGGTTACTGCACTCAGATCCTGTACTACTGTTCTCACTTGGTCATATTTCGAGATAGATTCAAAATAAATGTGCTACATTATTTGATTCTAGTACAGGAAATTACACACACATATATATATATATATATATATATATATATATATATATATATATATATATATATATATATATATATATATATATATATATATATATATATATATATATATATATATGTGTATACACACACACACACACACACATATATATATATATATATATATATATATATATATATATATATATATATATATATATATATATATATATATATATATATATACTTCACTCACACCTTAGGGAGGTAGCATAAAGAACAGACAAGCAATGGCATCATCAGGACACACATCTACTCTGTAACTATGTACAAAACACCGAGACCAGAATCCATCACCCACAGCCAACCCCCACGGAGTGTTCGATGGTTTACCTTGACCGCTTCATATGCCCTAGTTCAGCCCACTGACAACACGTCGCACCCCGAATACCACATCGATCCACTTCATTCTATCCCATGCACGTCTCTCACCCCCCTGAATATTTAGGCTCCGATAACCCAAATCTTTCACTCCGTCCTTCCATCTCTTTGGTCCCGAGCCTCCCACATCCTCCCTCCGATATGAAACATAAATCCTCTTAGTCTATCTTCGCTCACCCTTTCCATATGTTCGAACTACATTAGCACTCCTTGGTCACCGTTCTTAATCATAATGCGCTTAGTAATCCACTCTTCTCTTACGCTGTCATTATTAGCACGATCATCCCGCCTCAGGCCACATACTGTCCCAAGGCATTTAATTTCCAACGCGCTCACCTCCTTCCGTTCTTTTGCATTCTTGTGCCAAGACTCACGTCCACACTACACTGGCGGGAGGATTATTATACCTTCATACATACCCATCTCTGTCCTTCTCCTTCCACGTATTCGTCAATGCACACAGGACTGATAGCTCCTCTCCAACCCTGTCAGTAACTTTAGCCTGCATAATTCTGTTCCCTGCCAACTCCCAAGTACCTAAAGCACTCCACTTCCTGCAGATCCTTCCCATTCAGACTTGCTCTCAACCCAGCCTGTCTCGATTTCCTGCTGCACTACATTATTTCACACACTCTCCCGAGCTATATCAGCAACTTATGAATTTTCTCGGTGGAGTCAGCCCCCAGAACCGTATATTGTGCAAACAGCAAATGATTCATTTTCCATGCCCAATCCCTCTCTACCCGAGCAATCCGTAGATCTGTTCCTCACTCCGACACCCTTACATTCACCTTCTTCACCATCCGGTCCATAAACAAATTAAGCAACATCTTTGATGCAGATCCAGCTTTAATGAGAAGCACTCACCCTCCTCACTTCCTCTTTACACACGTCTTACTCGTACACATTCCACACATCTTCTATCCCTCTTTAAATCACAATGCTACTCCCGAGTCTGATGTTCTATGCATGCCACCACCCTTTCAATCACTACTCGGCCATACACTTCACCAGATATACTCAACAGAATTATATGTTTGTAATTCGAGCATTCACCTTTGCCATCATGTCTATTTATCAAAATCAAAGCAAAATACATGCATTCTGCTATCCTTGGGCCATACAAACGTTGAATAGCGTGATCTATCTAGTCAACAATCCCATCCGCATTGCCATACTTCATCTGTCACGTTTTCACTACCTCTTCTCTGTTCACCAAGCCATTCACCTGGACTCTCTCACTCCAGATGCCATCTCTTCCCAAGCACACTACATCTACCACTTTAACACTCTATCATCTAACAACACTAGGCCCCTCCCATCGTAACCACTCTACAACTCACCACCAACCCCTAAGTAAAAATAAAAAGCTTACCACTGTCTCACACCTCATCAACCTCTACTCGCGTATCCTCCCATCCCT
This sequence comes from Panulirus ornatus, assembly GCF_036320965.1. Taxonomy (NCBI): domain Eukaryota; kingdom Metazoa; phylum Arthropoda; class Malacostraca; order Decapoda; family Palinuridae; genus Panulirus; species Panulirus ornatus. The sequence goes on along the minus strand of NC_092227.1, from coordinate 70,048,433 downwards.
AAGAAACAGAACACTGACAGAACACATACACACTGAAATAACTCAACTAGCACTAAACAGTCGACCTCACATCTGTCTTAAAATCCAACCCATTGTTCATAAACCCTTTGGAACACACACTTCCCAGACAGACACGAGTCACACTCTCCCGCTTACGCTCTTGGTCATCATCCATCACCACAAATACCGTTTCAACATATCCCAGGACCCTTCATGACCAAGATGAATCTTCCGTAAAGAAAACACTAAGTACTTCTCAAATGTCTTGCACTTTATGCACACACACACATGTACACACAACATCACGACAATTAATGACCTGTGGTCTCGACCTATGGTGAGTGGTGAAGGAGCTTCGTAAGGACAAAAGAGACTCCTGATATATATATATATATATATATATATATACATCTATATATCTGGGAGTGGATCTGTCAGCGGATGGAACCATGGAAGCGGAAGTGGATCATAGGGTGGGGGAGGGGGCGAAAATTTTGGGAGCCTTGAAAAATGTGTGGAAGTCGAGAACATTATCTCGGAAAGCAAAAATGGGTATGTTTGAAGGAATAGTGGTTCCAACAATGTTGTATGGTTGCGAGGCGTGGGCTATGGATAGAGTTGTGCGCAGGAGGATGGATGTGCTGGAAATGAGATGTTTGAGGACAATGTGTGGTGTGAGGTGGTTTGATCGAGTAAGTAACGTAAGGGTAAGAGAGATGTGTGGAAATAAAAAGAGCGTGGTTGAGAGAGCAGAGGAGGGTGTTTTGAAGTGGTTTGGGTGCATGGAGAGGATGAGTGAGGAAAGATTGACCAGGAGGATATATGTGTCGGAGGTGGAGGGAGCAAGGAGAAGAGGGAGACCAAATTGGGGGTGGAAGGATGGAGTGGAGGAGATTTTGTGTGGTCGGGGCCTGAACATGCAGGAGGGTGAGGGGAGGGCAAGGAGTGGAGTGAATTGGAGCGATGTGGTATACCGGGGTTGACGTGCTGACGGTGGATCGAATCAGGGCGTGTGAAGCGTCTGGGGTAAACCATGGAAAGCTGTGTAGGTATGTATATTTGCGTGTGTGGACGTATGTATATGCATGTGTATGGGGGGGGTTGGGCCATTTCTTTCGTCTGTTTCCTTGCGCTACCTCGCAAACGCGGGAGACAGCAACAAAGTATAAAAAAAAAAAAAAAAAAATATATACATATATATATATATATATATATATATATATATATATATATATATATATATATATATATATATATATATATATATATATGTAATCATGTATGTATGTTACGGCACACCGCTCACATACAATGTCGATGTATCAATGTATGTAAGTTACTGTATACATCATTGGTCTATCAGGTAAACCCTGTAATATAACTCTCTCTACATATTCAGTGTATTCATTAAGTTTTGGAAGACCCTCATGGGTAAGTGACATTGGTAAAATGTCAATTACACTTTCCACAGCGCACTTTGTACCCGTGTTGCCTAATGAGATGCACAATAATGCTAATTCGGTCGGGTTCCTGAAATCAGATATCACTTTATACATTGTAGCGGTGGATGCCTGAAATGGCTATGCATATTTCTCTGCCTTTGTACATTTGACTGATTGGATCCGTCTGAGAGCAGTGTTCGCCTCGCGAGGGAAAAAAATGTATGTGTCTTTTCCCATGTTTCCTGGACTGGTTAGGTACATCACTTGCTATAGACTGAGGTGCTCCATAACCCAGTTTCCTTCTTCTTTATCATTCAGAGTTGAATGTCATTCGGTCTGGACGTTTTACAAGGGAGGAAAAGAATAATGAATGAAAAAGCCGGAGTAGTATCTGTTTTCATATATTTTTCGTATCGCTCTTTTGATAATATTCGACAAGGAGATCCTTATATATCTATATCTATATATATATATATATATATATATATATATATATATATATATATATATATATATATATATATATATATATATATATATATATATATATATATATATAATTTTCCCCAGTATATCCTTCCCCTTACATAAGAGTCTGCCTTCACATTCCTCCGCCTTGAAATTAGAGGCACAAATTAACTTAATTACCTCCTGAGTTACGCGATCGGTTTCAGCTTGCGAGGTCCTGACCTGATTTCTGTTGCCTTGAATATAATAAGGAAGCATTTTGGTGTGTCTGTGGGACGGGCCGACGGAGGCATGATCACTGTAAAGGAGTGAACGGGAGGAACGAAAGGAGTTAGGAATTACGAAGCGGAAGGAGAGGTATGGGGCGAAGTGGAGAAGGATGAACACAGGAACGTACGAGAGAGAGGCGATGGGTTTGGGTACACGTTCGTACCAGAGGAACGAGCGGGTTTTATTGGCTTGTACATTCTCGGATACAAAACAATATTGAATATTACGTTGTAGCCCAATTTCAGTGAGCCAGGCTTCCCCTACTGGTTTATATCTAGACATTCCTGTCGTGGAGGTAATGATCGTGGGGCTGCATGTATATATATCTATATATCTGTAACTAAACGAATAGATTTCACGAGAGACATCACGAAGGGGGAAATGTCAAGTGTGTAGGGATTGCGTATGGCATGGTAGGCAAGACCAAGATTATCATGATGATACGAGTAATGGAGAATTGTAATGCAATGAAGTAATCTGAAAGTTATTATCATAATCATTATTATTACTTTTATCTTTATTACTATTATTATCATTATTATTATCATTATTATTATTATTATTATTATTATTATTATTAATATTATTGTTATTATTATTATTATTATTATTATTATTATTATTATTATTATTACCATGATTACGCAGTGGTTATTTTGCCGACTACTTGGTGGGCCAAACGTTATTTTGCCGACTGGTTCATTATTCCTTTATTTGTGCTTATGTTTCTCGAGTCACAGACTTACCGCAGAGAATAAATAATTTCTCTGCAAATATCGAGTCATGTAATGAACAATAGTTCTGATGGCCGAGCAGAACAATGTTTTCACTACATTCACCAGGGGTATAGAGAGAGAGAGAGAGAGAGAGAGAGAGAGAGAGAGAGAGAGAGAGAGAGAGAATCATAACTGTCGCCATCTTGAAATACAGGGAAAGTGTAGGTTAACCTAAGCTTCAACCAGAGCTCTCTCTCTCTCTCTCTCTCTCTCTCTCTCTCTCTCTCTCTCTCTCTCTCTCTCTCTCTCTCTCTCTCTCTCTCTCCCCTAGGCCCACAGACCCTTGCGTAACTTCACGTAACCCATGGTGGATCCAAGGAATGGTACACGACATCGACAATTATTTTCCGATTTTTTTCATTCTGCTTTTTATTATTGATATTATTATCATTTTTATTACTATTATTATCATAATCATCATTATTATCATTATATTATTATTATTATTATTAATCATATTATTATTATTATTATTATAACATTTATTATTATCATCATTACTATTATTATCAATCATATTATCACTATTATTATCATTATTATTATCATTATCATTATTATTATCATTATGATTATTATTATCATTATCATTATCATTATCATTATGATTATCATTATTAGTGGTTCAGTGTGCGCTGCAGAACATGTGAGGGACAGCATAAGTATGACGGTCGCCTCGTCCCTCACGCACCACACCACACTCCTGCTGCTGCTGGTGGTGCTGGTGGTGGTGGGAAGTTGAGGCAGCAGCAGCAGCAGGAGGCTGGATCACCTCCCCTAGACGGAGCAGAGTCCTACAGGATCATGATCCTCGCTGATCATGGCACGAACCCGAGATCAATACAGGGGGCTCGAACACCCACCAGCCACCTCTCGTCACCTGGCCATCTGTCACGCGGCCTTCCATGACTTACCCTACTACCCACGTAACACCGTCACCCATCTCTCTACCCATCACAGCGTCACACTTCATATGCCCGCTCGTCACATCTGCCTGCCCCCTGACCGACCACCTGTCCACTCGTCACCTGCCCTCCCGTCACCTGCCCACGCGTCACCTGCCCACGCGTCACCTGCCCTCCCGTCAACTGCCCACGCGTCACCTAACCACCGTCACCTGCCCACGCGTCACCTGCCCATGCGTCACCTAACCACCGGTCACCTGCTCTCCCGTCACCTAACGATCCGTCATGTCACCAATAGTCACCTGCCCACGTGAAATTCATCGACCTGTCACAGGGTTGACCCGTCACCTGCCCATCCGTCACTTACTTGGCTGTCACACACTAGCCCTCACCAGGTCAGCTATGGTCACCCTCACCAAACTGGCCCGGGGCCCTCTGACCAGGCCTGACCGGGTCGCCCTCACCAGGTTAGCCCGAGCCACCCTCGCGAGCCTGACTCGGGCCACTCTAACGAGCTCGGCCTGGGCCACCCTCACCAGCGCGGCCTGGGCCGCCCTCACCAACGCGGCCCGGGCTACCCTCACCAACGCGGCCCGGGCTACCCTCACCAACGCGGCCCGGGCTACCCTCACCAACGCGGCCCGGGCTACCCTCACCAACGCGGCTTGGGCCGCCCTCACCAACGCGGCCCGGGCCACCCTCACCAACGCGGCCCGGGCCACCCTCACCATGACCGCTTGGCTCCACCAGTGATCGATAATTATTCGCCAGGCAGCACCACACCTCCGGCGTGGCTCCCCTACCGCGCCCGCCTCGTGGGGCAACGCTACTCATTACTGGAGAATGTACACACGCTCATGACAGGTCACTCGTTGTCCCTGAAGTGCAAATACGTTCATGATGTGTACAGTGCTAGCGACAGGTCCAGCTCCCCGTCTGCATGTCTAGCTCACGTGGATTTCCACGTTAGTCGTCGTAAGCCACTCACTGCTTCCTGGTGGTACCCTTACCGACCCGAAAAAATTTCACTCATTGAAATACAGTAGGTAGTGGGTTCCTCACCAGGCTCCCTGGAACCTCATTAATGAGACTCACATTACCCACAGAGTGAGTCTCACCCACCGAACTCTCTTCATCCTAGTCATGCTGTGAATGTCTTTCGCATCCAGTCTTCTCGATGCAGCTCATGTTCGGAACTTCCTTCACTAGGCTTTCCAGAGCCGAACCATGACGTAGGGACCCCCCTCAAGACCCACACAGTGAGTCCTCCTCCTCCTCCTCCTCCTCCACACACACACATCCCATTTCAGTTGGCGTGGCTCACTGGATGACGATCACGCAACAAGACAATAAAGGTATGGATGACCTGAATACCAGTGACCCTGGAGTCTGGCATCTTCTTCCCTTATCTGTCTCTTCCTTTGTTCTCTCCTACTCTCATTCCCTTCTCCCGTGCATCACCTCCTCCTCCTCCTCCCCACCCCAGTCTCTCTTCCCATCACACACCTCATCGTCCCCCTTCCTCTTCCTTTTCTTTCTAAAGTTCCTCTCTCTCTCTCTCTCTCTCTCTCTCTCTCTCTCTCTCTCTCTCTCTCTCTCTCTCTCTCTCTCTCTCTCTCTCTCTCTCTCAACACCTATCGTTAGGTTTTCCAGAGAGACTTCTCTCTTTTCCTCTTCTTCCGCCTTATATCTTTTCTACCTTTTCGTTTCTTCTTTTTCTTTCTCAATTTCTTCATTTTTTCATACCGTTTTGAAATTTGGTAGTCAGGTACTCTGGGTCTTGACACCTTTTTCATTCTTTTGCGTTTAGGTCTTCGAAGAAATCATGTGTCTGTACGTCAAACAGCATATATATATATATATATATATATATATATATATATATATATATATATATATATATATATATAGGGCTTTTGTTCTTTACATCCTCAATCAGCTGAGACGAAACACTGTCTTATGACGACCCCATACAATGCAAAGCATGAATTTGTTATCTGAGTCATCTCCACTATTCTACGGGGTTTAAAGGTCATTGACAAGATTCATCTGCCCCTCCTCCTCCCCCCACCCCCACCTATTACTTGGCATCATTTGAGTTAGAGATCCCCACAAGTTAATACTCTTTTGCCACTAATCCATTTCCCTTTAATCAATATTGTTGAAACATGACAGCAGGTGGTGGTAGTGACCGTGAACGTGAGTTATAGTGAGTATGACGATGAGTGGCGATGACTATGATGATGAGCGATGCTTCCATCATGTTTATGATCTGACAATAGTTGGCGTTTCATGGGTCACAAAATATACTGGATTATTCTGCTCCCGACCATATGGACCTCGGCCAATGTTTAATCCATCTGGTTCAAGGACATATTTCCACAATACCTCCACACATAATATGGATGACAAAATTGCGACCTGGCCATAATTAGCGTTCTTTAGAGGTCAAAAGGTCACCAGGTGTTACATGATTTCTGTAACTAATTAATTTCTTTACGAGTAATGTTTGATGAAGCTCAGCACAAAAGGAACGTGTCATTAAGCGCCGTAGAATGGCAGGGAGGGAGGTGGAGGCATGTGCTGTTGAATGTTGGTCTCTCTCGTCCTTTTTTTCCTTCCTGTATTTTGGTACTTCCTTCCGTCCCGTTTCTTTCCGTCCCTTTTTTTCCCCCACTTCCTGCCCCTGACAGTTGTCTCTTCTCCCTTTCCATTCTGTCTTTCCAACCTCCTCCTGTTCTTCTACTTCTTCCTCTGCCTCTCTGTCTTCCCCTCCACTCACCGCCTGTCTCTCCTTACCACCAATTTCCCCTCTCAGTATCCCCTCTTCCCTCCCCTCTTTAGCCTCCTGTTCTCCCCATATCTCCCCTCCTGGATTCTCCTCTCCCTCCCCAGCCCTATACCCCTCAGCCACTAGGGGTGGGTGTGTGTGTGTGGGCCGGCCGCAGGTGTTGGCCATCATCCCCCCGCCGTGCGCAGGTGAGCCACCAGGAAGGGTGATGAGGGACAGTACTCACCCTTCGTGCTCGACCACCCTGGTCCCCCACCACACACACACACACACACCAGGGGCCCCGCGACCCTCACCACTCCTGGCCTCCCACTCTCCTCCGGGAAGCGCCAACCTCTCCTGGTAGTAGGCGTAACACGCGATGTGTTACGTTACTTGGATGAAAAAAAGTTTGGTGGATAGAATGAGACACGTCACTTCAGGCAAAAGCAATAAAAAAACAACGAAGGCCTTTTTTTTTTCCCCCGACGAAGCTTGAAAGTTATAAACCACTGCAAAAACAGTTGTACACCACTGCAGCAACAGTTTAAACCACTGCAGCAACTGATCCAATGACGCAAACCAGTGCACCAACGTTGTACGAAGTCTGTAAACAGTGCAGGAACAGGATACGAAAGTTATAAACCAATTAATGAACAGTTTACACAGGTTGTAAACCAGTGCAGCAAGAGGAAACGAAGGTTGTAAACCACTTCAGCAACAGGATACGAGAGGGTGTAAACCACTTCAGCAACAGGATACGAGAGGGTGTAAACCACTTCAGCAACAGGATACGAGAGGGTGTAAACCACTTCAGCAACAGGATACGAGAGGGTGTAAACCACTTCAGCAACAGGATACGAAGGTTGTAAACCACTTCAGCAACAGGATACGAGAGGGTGTAAACCACTTCAGCAACAGGATACGAGAGGGTGTAAACCACTTCAGCAACAGGATACGAGAGGGTGTAAACCACTTCAGCAACAGGATACGAGAGGGTGTAAACCACTTCAGCAACAGGATACGAGAGGGTGTAAACCACTTCAGCAACAGGATACGAGAGGTTGTAAACCACTTCAGCAACAGGATACGAGAGGGTGTAAACCACTTCAGCAACAGGATACGAGAGGGTGTAAACCACTTCAGCAACAGGATACGAAGGTTGTAAACCACTTCAGCAACAGGATACGAGAGGGTGTAAACCACTTCAGCAACAGGATACGAAGGGTGTAAACCACTTCAGCAACAGGATACGAGAGGGTTGTAAACCACTTCAGCAACAGGATACGAGAGGTTGTAAACCACTTCAGCAACAGGATACGAGAGGGTGTAAACCACTTCAGCAACAGGATACGAGAGGGTGTAAACCACTTCAGCAACAGGATACGAAGGTTGTAAACCACTTCAGCAACAGGATACGAGAGGGTGTAAACCACTTCAGCAACAGGATACGAAGGTTGTAAACCACTTCAGCAACAGGATACGAAGGTTCTTACTCTACCAACACAATTCATCATGACAGGACGGTCAGACGATGACCATAATGGGTAGACCTTCACATACGCCTCTCTAGCACGGCAGCCTAGCTGGCTTCTACTGACCCCCCCCCCCCCACCATCCTCCCTCCCCCCCTACCCCCCCGACCGAGCAGACGCATGCAATCTCCTATTTCCAGTAACCTTGACGTGAAGTTAATTGGTTTACCACGGTCACTGGTTTACAGTATTACATTCTATAATAAAAAAAAAGAAATGGGGAAAAAAATCTATTGCTTCTATTAACTTCACCGGTTCGATAGTGATTAATTTTTCTTTTTCCTTTTTTTTCTTTTTCAAAACAGGATTTCCCTGCTTTGCATAACATCTGTTCGTTCTAGAAATACATTTTTTTTCCAGCTTTCCTTCTCGACTAAATGAACAGATGTATCTTAAACACACACTAAAATATTATCTCCGTTTTCTTGACGTTGACGAAGGAGCACACTCAGTCCACAGCTGTGGCAGGTTCATGGCAGCACAGATGTTCGCAATGGTTCACTTACAACCAGGAACTGGGTTAATGTATACAGTGATCTGTACTGGCAAACTGTGCCACACACACAGAGCCGTTCACTGACTGAAATCTGGGTGGCTGAAACACTAGCACTGCTGTAACTTCTCATGTGACCATAAGCACATCTATGTATCGTATCTTACACTGTTTATTTTTTACTTTCTCCCTTCCTGTCCACTGGGTCTTTCTTTAAAATGTTCCTGGTTCATCCTCTGTGTTATCCTCATTCTATTCACTGCCTCACAGACGGACATCATAACCACACCAACGAGTCTGCTCGCATATCAACCCCCATCCGCTAACCCCCGCGCCCCTCAGTGGGTTAGGGGTGCAAGCGTGTTCACTCGTCACTTCACAACTCTACTCATCCCAGTGGAGAGTCATCTAGCGTGACGCTGGTACTGCAGAGATACAGGACTAACATGCCATGATGCACTACAGGACTGCCAGGCTGGGGGACGACACCGAGCCTGAAAACTTCCAGACGTGTGTGTGTGTGTGTGTCTGTGTGTGAGTAAAGGTTGATGATAAATACTTTAGTGAAATAGCGGCCTCTAAAATTGGCAGGGCTGGGACCTCCTTTAAGAAAATGCTGATAAAATTAGATGCCGTCCGCTGAAGAATGAATGAGTACAGATGAATATGAAACTCATGATTGATGTTTACAGTCTAATGAATAAAGAATGGGTATAGATGAATATGAAACTCATGAAGGTTGTTTACAGTCTGCTGAAGAATGAATGAGTTTAGATGAATATGAAACTCATGACTGATGTTTGCAGTCTGCTGAAGAATGAATGAGTACAGATGAATATGAAACTCATGATTGATGATTGCAGTCTGATGAATAAAGAATAAGTATAGATGCATATGAAACTCATGAAGGATGTTTACAGTCTGATGAATAAAGAATAAGTATAGATGCATATGAAACTCATGAAGGATGTTTACAGTCTGATGAAGAATGAATGAGTATAAATGAATATGAAACTCATGAAGAATATTTCATTTGGAAAAAGTGAAGCAGGAAAGAATGTGCCATTTTTTTTTCTACATACTATTTTTATGCTTTTATCTGTATAGCGCCGTCCATCATCTGATTCCCTGAGGATGAGGTCGGTTTGTGGTGGGTTAGTTCTGTTCCTGTATAGTATCATCATCATTTTCTAGGGTAGTGGTTTTTTCTCTTGGTATTCTGAAATCTAGGAATGGCGCAGATGGAGTGCCGATTCACTTTACGGGAACATTATTGTCTCTTCTTTAAGAAGCTTGAAGAATACCCAGAATCTTGTAGAAAAAAGTAATGCTGGCTCAGTCTTATATGAGTTTTTACCAACATTACTTTTTACCCATTTTCCTTTCTTTGTAATCTTTACTTCCACATCACAATAGCATTTTCTTGTCATTTTCCCCATAATTTCTCTCCGTCCTCTCTCTCTCTCTCTCTCTCTCTCTCTCTCTCTCTCTCTCTCTCTCTCTCTCTCTCTCTCTCTCTCTCTCTCTCTATCTATCTATCTATCTATCTATCCAACTATCTCTCCTCCATACATTTCAACCCTCATCTCTTCCTCTCTTTCATCCACCATCCTCCTCGTCTTCCATCCACCTACCCTCCCTCCATGATCATCGGGTCACAGACACACACGCCCTCTAGTGGCAGCGGGACGGGTTCACTAGCACACGCCTACCCCTCCTCAGGCTGGAAAGAGGGTGGGGGGGAGGGAGGGAGGGGGGATTCAATATTTCCGCCTCAAGTCGCCACTATGGGCGTCAGGAGGTTATTACCGGATCACTCTTTCTCGCGAGCTCTCGAGTTACCCAGATCACAGGTCATACCAAATGAAAGAAAACGGAAGCTTGAGTCCAGGAGCATATTCTTGTGCACGGTGTTAATTACCACGAACAACGAAATGCTTCACAACCAGTGGAACGTAAAGTTGTCGATCACCGTGGCCACAACCCACACGGCCTCAGGAGCAGAAATTGAAACGCCATATGAATTACCCGCCTTACAAAAGAAAAGTAAACAGCAACAGATCATTAGGTCCAACATTGTAAGGCTGGTGGTTATTCCTGGGTGCAGTTTGTCTGGCAAAACACCAGCAGGCAGTTTAGAAAGACATTATCGTGATGCCAAAAGAAGAAAACACCGATCGATCAGATGACGATGTCCCGGGTTGCAAGGTCAAGGTAAGCCAGTGAGTTAGTGCCGGGGTGCAGGGAAGAGGAAGAAAGTCACTGCAGCTGGCCTGGTGCTCGCCGGGTGGAGGAGGGGACTGGAGACGAGGCGTACGTTCTACCACAACCCAGACGACAAATGTGATCTTTTTCATCACACTCTCTCGAACACAAGTCTTCCATTCCCTAGGGACGTTTTGAAGACAAGGAAGTATTCCATCACAACCTCTCGAAGACAAGTGTTCCATGCCATTACAACCTCTTGGTGCTCTACTTCATCACAACCACTCAAAGACTGTTCCCTTCCATCATAACCACTCAAAGACTGTTCCCTTCCATCACAACCACTCAAAGACTGTTCCCTTCCATCACAACGTCACAAAGACAGTGTTCCTCTCCCTCACAAGTATTGAAAGAAAGCCATCACAACTACTTAAAACTGTGTTCCTCCCCATTACAACCACTCAAAAAAGGTTTCGTCTATCACAACCTCTGAAAGACAGTGTATCACTCCGTCACAACCACTCAGTGTCCCATTCCATCCCAATCACTCACGACGACAGAGTTCCATTCCATTACATTCCCACGAGGCAAAAGTAACACGAACATAACAGCCTATTCTCTCCGTGGATTCAACACGAAATCCAGCGTTCTGGAGCAAAGCCAAACGAACTTCATGAAAAAAAAAAAAAAATAGGATTAGAGGCACAGTGTATGCCGCTGGTATACATGGGTACAATGAATACATATTGTATCTTACGGGCGTAGAAGCCATTGTGAAACTTGGCAAAATGGTAAACACCACAGTAGAGGGTAAGTACAGTTATTATGAGCACGTAACACGCCTCTGACCCTCCGCAGCGCTCCCCTGCCTCGTTACTGCCCTCGTGACGTAGGCAACAATCGCCCTCGTAAACCCAAAAGCTGGTAATCAACGTAATTGTTTTCTGCTGCTTCTTAGAAGCCACGTTACCCAGGGTTACGTTCTGACTGTGCCTCTGAAGTTTTGTGAATTGTAACTAATGTTTGTAATGTGGGGAAGACGGTTAAGTGTCAACCACTGACCAATCAGCTGGATAGGCTTTCTCCATCCGTCAGAGAAGTCCTTGTGTTTACTAGGTGGTTGTTGATAAAGAGTTTTTCACTTTCAGTTTTGAGAATCGATCTCGTTGCCAATTTGCTGATTGAAGTTCTCAGTACCGGTGTCGTGGCCGTGAGAGTGAGGTAAGCACGCCGGCAAAGCGTTGGCACTCAAGCGATAAAAATTCATGAATCTCTCATGAACTGGAAGCCAGGAGGACGTGATCACTAACCCTGGGAAGCAGTTTTCCAATTCGTTTTTATAAAGTGGATCTCACTTCCAGGAAAGCACTTCACCGTTCCCCAAACTCGGTCGGCTTATTCAACAGATATGATGGCCAATTCTGTCCAGCACGGAAGCTAAAGCTTAATGTTCCTGAGCTGGATGATGAGAACTTAGCAGCGAGGTGTGGTCTGGGGAGGAGGTTCGTGGGCGGCTTCTGCCATGTCCTCTGTGGCGAGACCGTGGAAGTATGGCTTGTGGATGATCTCGCATCTCCCCTGTGCATGATTACAAACGAATATACGGATAAAAATAATCATATATATATACGAACAAAGTGCATGGGAACGCGCACCTTCATAGAACATACAAACCTCCAACAGCCAGGATCGAACCCGGGACCCCTGTGCAACAGGCGGGAATGCTACCGCTAGGCTATGGGCCTGGCTAACAGGAAATAACTATTCGAATACTATGTACTCGAATACCCTTAGCCTCAAGTTGGTGAACAACAGGTTCTACACCAGTTATTTCCCAACAGGCGCACATAGCCAGCAGATAGCATTTTACCTAACTGTACAACGCGGAGGTATATGAACACGAATAAAGTGCATAGGAACGCGCACCTTCATGAGACATGGCGAAAGACGGCCTCGATAAGATTAGTATTTAGCAGTAAATAGACTCCAGGAATCTATAAAAAGAGAGACTTGGGAGTCGAAATCTCCACCCATCGTTACGACAGAGTCACACCTCAGGAGAATGGTAATGACAAAATTGTCTGTTGGAAAATATCAGAATTGCATAAAATACACAGATGGGTAAATTTTCAGCCATCTGTTCAACATCCTGCACAAGGCCAAAACTATGATATGCTTTTTGGGTTTGATCAATGCACTTAAAGTAGCACAAAGATCAAAATGAGAAGGTTCAGAGGAGGTCAGCAAAGTTGGTACCAGAATTGACACAGTTGAGTTAAAGGGTAAGTTTAGAGGCCTAAGATACATTCCATCAAGGAAGAGAGAAGATTAAGGGGTGACCTGATCACAGCCTTTTAAGATTTTATACCATTTTCGTGATGTAAACAGTGAACAATCGAAGGACACACTATGAAACTATGCAACGAACTTGTTAGAAAATATAAGATAAAAATCTTGACTGATGAGGATAAACTGATGGACGAGATCGTGAATGTGGACTGCATATAGAAGTTTGAATAGTTATACTGTAGTAACTATAGTTCAAGAGATGGGGATCCACGAGTGTAAAACTCCCTCCTCTTATGGTACAAAGAGACAATCAAACACACACACACACACACACACACACACACACACACACACACACGAGTGCACACCATACTCCTTCAACCACTTGCAAGACGATCCTCACCACACCATACCTCCAGTCCCACAGCTCAGCCACACACCACACCACACCACACTAGGCCCACTCCAACACCCCAGCAACACAGCCTGGTCCCTGCCTCCTTCCTCAGCTCACTATTCCTCATGTCACTCTTGGAAACTTCACCTCAGTTCAACGACCTCAGCTTCCTCCTCCAACCATTAGATTCCACATTCCGCACTCTCAGGTACACCTCTCCACTTCCTAATACTTCACGTGAGACGGAGTTTACATGTGTGTGTGTGTGTGTGTGTGTGTGTGTGTGTGTGCCGTGGCTGGGGGCAGGCGGAGAGGCAGGACTGCAGCACCATTAAGAATGCAAAACCAAATTACCTGTTGCTTCTTGGCCAGGCGCCTTAAAAACGAAGAGAGGGAGCGGGCCGGAGCCTCTCTCTCTCTCTCTCTCTCTCTCTCTCTCTCTCTCTCTCTCTCTCTCTCTCTCTCTCTCTCTCTCTTTCTCCTACCTTACGGCGAAACAGATGAGGCCAGAATTTCCATAGTACTTGCATTTTCGTTACGTTCTGTTCATATACTTTCCCGCCAGGCGGACCGAACCTCAAGTAATGTTCTTGTTTAGGCCCCGAGCTGCATACTTTACTTCCGGGTTTATCCAGTAATTAACCAAAAGGTTAAACATCGAGGCGTAGAATCTGACGTTTGTGGGTTTAATGAAAAATACGCTTCACACAAACAGAAACAGATTCTCAAACGTGACTGTCTAATTTTCTTTTTTTTACTCACGTTGTGGTGTTGACCGAGTGTTGCTGGCCGTGTGGGTGAGTATGGCATGAGAATGTGATACACTCTCCCCGGGTGCGGTGAGAGAGAGAGAGAGAGAGAGAGAGAGAGAGAGAGAGAGAGAGAGAGAGAGAGAGAGAGAGAGAGAGAGAGAGAGAGAGAGAGAGAGTTGTTCACCAGCAGCAGCAGGCCAGCAGGAACGACTGAAGATTAAACCACTCGGTTCATCCCTGAGAGAAGTAGCCCAAAATGTCCGCTCCAACCACGGACCTCGGTGGTGTAGCGTTGCTCACCATGACGCACTCACAGGCCATCCTGGGTCGAGCACATAGGTTCCAGTCATAGTTACAGAAGTCGGTCCAAAGGCATTAATGAGATGGCCTTGATTGGGGCTTCAGTTGCTCATGCGCTCTCAACTAACATTAAACACAATATACCAGAGACTTGGACAACGACGATTCAAACTACATACAGACCCGAGATCTGGACAACAGTACAAACATGGAACACCCTTGGTTCCCTCGACGCCTCAGAGCACCCAGGGAGGCTCCAGTCATCCATCGATATCTATATACAAGATAAACAACGTCTGCATAGTGAATCTCCTTCAAAAATCAAAAGATATCAGATGAATACATACACACACCCCAGTCTCCTGGGAGTATATGAAATAAGGCGTTAAAAATACGCTTCCAGATAATCGGTCACATGACTTAGAAGTCTGACACACTTCAGTCTTCTGCTCCATTTCAGACCATCCCCTCTCCTTCTTCCTTTCCTCTAACCATCCTGTTAGAAAGAAAAAAAAAAGTGTTGTGTCAGTTGTCCGGCGTGAGCAAGGTTCTGCAAGCACTTGTTGCAGGTTAGTAATTGTATTAAAGAAAGTAGTGAACGTCGCATCTTAAACTTCGTTAAGCCCATTTTTCACCTGAAGTTCCGTAATATCTTACAAAAGTTTGCGAATTTTTACCCGACACTCGCTACATGCTGCCGCCACGCATTGTGACACTCACATTATGACTCTGGCGGTAATGCTTTCCCTCACTGGTGAATATTATGGTTGCCTTTAGCATTTGGGAACGCTAGGTTCATCCTTTTTCCCCGCAACAAAGTCGAAATGATGATAAATGTATAAACGTTCTTGTGGTGGTATATAAGAGCAACGACTTCGTTCTTATCAGTGATTCAAGCACTGCATTTTCAGCTTCAGATTGTACGTAGCCCAGAGGATGAACACCATCACAGTGCGCCTGGATGATGGCCTGCTCCTCCTCTGGCACTGTATCTCACACTGTCATGCTCTCTATGTCCCGCCTTTAAAGAGGACCAGCCCTTAGGTTTGTACCTCAAATAGATACGGCTCCACATCATGACTCACACCACCATACTCCCTCAGCAGACAAAGGAGTACGCTGGAACGCGATCAGCAGCAAGACTAATGGATACTTCCGAGTTTGTCTGTGACACAGGAAAGAGCGTTCGTGGCAAAGAGAGTAGTGTGGTAAGAGTAGAAAAGTACACAGATGGCGTCACAAAATATGCCTGTGAACGGTATACTTAAGGAAGCACAAACAGAGTCAGTTGTGGACTTGAAGCAACGGATTTCTCGAGTCTGTATTCAAACATGTCATTTGGTGTTGCTTTCCAATACTCTTACTGATAAATCGTATCATAAATGAAGGCCAGTTCTTTTCTTTCAAAGTCCCTTGCGTCATTTGAAGCACAACGTTTGGCTTTGACTACAAGTGAAATGAAAACGATCTAGCGTTGAATATCTACTTAGTTGAAGTCTGTCGGGGCGTTTGGTAATTCGGAATATCTGTATCAACTGTCCTCTGAACCAACTCTTTCTTGATATGTTGAGAACGTCTGGCGTGGTCTTATGGTATCTGACACTCAATGAGGGAATCACCTCGGTATCTCTCCACTGTATACCTTGAATTCAACTGCCTTACATATGAAGACCAAAACCCTATTATCAAAGGTTACATTATCATGCCTATGGGTCTTGCCGTTCTGCTCAGAGGTCGTACCGTCGTAGTCAAGGGTCGTACCTTAGTGCTCAAGGGGTTTAAGCAACCACGTCCTCTCAGAATGTACCGTGAACAACCACGCCCTCTCAGAACGTAACGTGAACAGCCACGCCCTCTCAGAACGTACCGTGAACAACCACGCCCTCTCAGAACGTACCGTGAACAACGAATTTCTCTCAATCTGTACAGAAGGCAGCTCCTCCTCCCCTTACGTGTCTGGTCGTCCCTCCTTCATGGAACACCTTCAACAACCTGGCGCTACTCCCTCCACCCACCACAGCTCCCTCGCCAGCCAGGTAGCCAGCGGGCAGGACCTGGAGTCACTCCCTCACGGCCACCGGCTGTAGTACCACCACCTGCGCGTGGCACACTCCCACCGGACGGTGGTGCCCCGCCCTGCCTCCCGAGCTCAACACTCACCGGAGACCGGCCTTTAAAGCTGCTCCCTCGACGGTCCAGGACGAATGGAGACTGGTAACAGGTGAACCTTTGACTTGAACCGCTACCTTCATGGCTACGTGTGTCTACGGTCACTTGGGGAACAACTCCCACAAAGCGCTGCTATATCATCTTCATTCAATGAGCAATCATCAGACGGGAGCTAATTCTCAGAAGACATCAAAGTTATACGAGATACCCGCACAACAAGATGATTGGCAGCTCATTTCGCCCGAGTCCCCTGTGATCACGTGAGTGCCTCCACTTGTGACGTCACGGGGAGGGCCGTGTGTGTGTGTGTGTGTGTGTGTGGGAGGTGGGTGTGGGAGGGGGGGGGGTCTGTTTTATCACCAATATTGGCTGGGTGATGATAACGCTGGTGGGAGGTGGAGCTGGGTGACGTTGGCGTCTGTGTGACGTCTTCTGTCCTGGTGGATCGAACGTGTGAACACCAACCAGATGTGAGTTAAGCAGTACACTTTAAACACGTCGTTCCTTCGTACATGTTTTATCACTGTAATGAAACTGTTTAATCTTTGATACTCAGGGGAGTTGTAAATGCTTTTTCTACTTCGTATTTCGTCTGTAATAATCAGTGTGGTTACTCGGTAGGGCCTCTGGTCCTCGCTGCTCCCAGCACCAGCAGCTTCTCTACTGACGAAGAACAAGAAGCACCGTCCTCAACCTCTCCGTGTTTCATGGAGTAGACTTGATCATGTTACGTAACGTTTCCTGTGGATCTGCTTTGGCGTGAAAACTCCCACTAAACCGTACCCTAAGTTCAGCCATAAAATGTCAAATGCCGTGTCAGGGTTATCATGTTTCTGTACATTTAATCTTTCCTCGAAAAATTTAATCTGGAAATCAAATAATTTTACAGTAACATGATAAGAAAATTATGTATTCCACTACTCATATGCACTTTTAACTTCAGCACAGTAAAATACTGTGAATATTATTTAACAATAATATATATATATATATATATATATATATATATATATATATATATATATATATATATATATATATATATATATATATATATATATATATATATATATATATATATATATATATATCAGTCACTATCAAAGAGGAGACATTTTTTCCAGGTATTCCCTAAGAACTTACAGATGTGTCTGTAACGTAACGTCTCTGGTATAAAAATTCGACTTCACTTCTCTCTCTCCCTCTTGCCCTGCGTCTCAGTATCATTCGACAGCTTCCTCCCTTACCTCGGCTCTGTTGTCTTCTCCCTTCTTCATTTTCTTATACTCCCCTTTCTCTCCTCTTCTATCTCCCCTCTCCCCTGCTCCTCCTTCTATCTCCCCTCTCCCCTGCTCCTCCTTCTATCTCCCCTCTCCCCTGCTCCTCCTTCTCTTGTGTTATTGCCACTCCTGTCATGATGCTCTCATCAGGATACAAGTGACAACACAGTTCGCAGTTACCCCCTTCACTCTTCACTGCTTCCCTCACTCCTCACTAGTCTTCACTGCTTCCCTCACTCCTCACTAGTCTTCACTGCTTCCCTCACTCCTCACTTGTCTTCACTGCCTCCCTCACTCCTCACAAGTCTTCACTGCCTCCCTCACTCATTAGTCTTCACTGGTCTCAATCCTCAAGATTCACTTCCCTCAGCCTTGAATGTCCCTTTCGTGTTCCTCATTCCTCACTCTATACTTGTTACTCCCAACATCTCATCCACATACAACCCGTAACCCTCCCCCAGGCCTCTCTCACACACCCTCTAATCTATTACCATCCTCTCCACTCTCCCTTGGCTCATTCCTTACGTGTTTCACTTTCCTAACTCCTCAACCTCTCACTCGTCTCCCCCCTCCACCCCCCCCCCCCCCTACCTCCTTAGCCTATCAACAACACTGGCTCTTTATCCCCGCGCTCTCCACGTAGGACCCGAGGCTGGACTCGACAGAATTTTTTCTCCCTCCACAACGACTGGAAAGCTCTCACTGAACAAAGAAAATGGTGAGACTTCACCATCAGATACCGGCCTTCACCCTCACATATGACCAAACTTCACCATCAGATGCCGGTCTTCACCCTCACATATCACCAAACTTCACCATCAGATACCGGCCTTCACCCTCACATATCACCAAACTTCACCATCAGACGTACGGCTCTCATCCCACTATGAGACCAAACCTCACCAGTGAGTGCGCGTGTCTCTCGCCGCCAAAACCTGATGAAGCCTCACACTGAAGCAGTGACCCTCATAATCGGACCTCGGGAGTGATCACAATATCAGATATGTCATCAAGTTATCATCAATGCTTCAGATTCATATTCAGAGATAACGAACCAACGGATCTCTACGTCTTCATATATAACAACTTTATCTTCATAATCTTTTATATTCCACTTCTTCCTTATTTCTTGAATGACAAAGGACGTTCGTTGAGGCACACCGATCGCGAAGTTATGTGGACTAAACGTTATAATGAAACATGAGGAACACACTGGCCAATAAGGCTCCTCAGAATTATGATTCGTGGAAGTTCTGTGTGTGTGTGTGTGTGTGTGTGTGTGTGTGTGTGTGTGTGTGTGTGTGTGTGTGTGCCGACGCAGGGAGACCTGACCCGTGGCGTGATGATGGTATGGGCAGAACAGGTCACTCGGGACCCAGCCAGGTCGATTTCTTGGCCCTCGATTACCTGGAGTGTATTGCTCTTGTTACCAAGGGATTACTGGAGCCTGATGTTGTTTATAATCACACACACACACACACACACACACACACACACACACACACACACAACGTAAACACACGCAACTCCATCTTGGAGGAACGTAACACCACGCGCGGTGAGGGGGGGGTTGGCGCGCGAGCTGAAGGTCGACGAAGGGAGGCGTAGGTGATGAAGTTCTCGTGGTGTCATGACCAGATGAGGACATAACTCTGTATTACTGTCGTTGTGGCCCCTTCCTCGGGTCAAGGTGGCAGCAGGTGGTGACTGACTGACTGTATAGCACGAAGATCGCGAGCTCTGCTACTCCTCCCCGCCCCCCAGCGCAGCCGGGGCGTTATCATCATCGTCAGCAGCAGCCAGGTACTGTGAGGTAATGGAGGCTTCCCTTTAACTCCTCCGGGGGAAAATAGATTTATAAATCCCCCGCCGCCGTGGAATCCCAGATGATGTCAGCCAGCCGCTACTCGAGTCCTCTGAGGCCCCGAGTTCTGTACAACTTGGAGAGTTTAATTTCGTCGGAAGGCCTTAAGTGCTTGGTGAAATTATCGGTTATGACGGAGACGGTAATGTGAATCACCTCCCAGGAGTTATGGAAGGTCGAATCGACGTTCTGATATGACCTACATCCAGTTCACGACGCGGGTCAAGTCTTCCAGTGTTTTGGTCACTTGGACGATACAGCTTAAAGAAACCACTGTATGTATGTGTATCAATCTTACGTACACGAAAATAATCCTTACGGTCGGTGACACGGTACGAGTTGAAACACACCAGAACCGCTGTGCCATCACGGAAGAATGGGGAAAATGAGAGAGAGAGAGAGAGAGAGAGAGAGAGAGAGAGAGAGAGAGAGAGAGAGAGAGAGAGAGAGAGAGAGAGAGAGAGAGAGAGGCGTCATCCCCAGATATGTACATGAGCAGTACTGGGGGGCGCACGATGAGGCGCCTCTCTCTCTAGATATGGACTCATTGCTCGCAAGAATTATGATTACTGAGGCACCAGCACAACACCCTCGGCTTATGGGAAGGAGAGATATGCTGTATTCATCGTGTGAATCCTTCAGTGGAAGACAGGACTAAGCCCAATATATTGAGACGTTATGGCACAGCTGGACTGAGACGTGTTGATACTGATAAATAAACTACGAGTAAGATTTAGAGAGAAATGTACCATGGCAGAAATCGCATTCCCTCACTGATGAATTGAAACAGTGCGAAAAAAAAATAAGATACTTATGAGAGGAAAGGAGGGAGGGATAACGGCGTAAGAGTGAGTATGGTATAGTCTATGAAAGCAATTTTTTAGAGAGAATGAATGGACAAATATATTGAGATACGAGTCACACCTTGTGTGTGTGTGTGTGTGTGTGTGTGTGTGTGTGTGTGTGTGGAGATCAGGTTCTCTTCATACATTCATAATTCAACATTCATTAATGTATCTGGCAAATGCAGGGAAGAACCTGGATGATCAGGTATAATACAATCTCTGGTTAGGTTGTCTCACACAGCTGGAGGGTCTGTCCTCCTGCAGTCATTACGGACCATCAGTTCTGGCCATCAGAGGCATTATCATCAACTGACCTTTGTACGTAGTACACTGAGGTCTGTGTTTCTGGTCTCTTCTCCCACACACAGCCTCGACAGGACCCCTGTGGTCTGCTGCTGTCTGCAATCATTGGTATTCATATGTATGTTTGTACGGTGCGCGTTAGGTGGTGGTGGTCCTGGGTGGTGGGTGGTGGTCCTGGGTGGTGGTGGTCTTCGGTGGTGGGTGGTGGTCCTCGGTGGCAGGTGGTGGTCTTCGGTGGTGGGTGGTGGTCCTCGGTGGCAGGTGGTGGTCTTCGGTGGTGGGTGGTGGGTGGTGGTCGTGGGAGCCAGAGCACCGGGAGCATGACCCCTGACCTTCACCGGGTCTGCGCAGCCATGACGGCACGACCTCCTCCCACACGTTGTTCGCCACGAAACAACTATTATTATTATTATCAGTATTATTATTGTCATTATTATTATTATTATTATTATTATTGTCATTATTATTATTATTATTATTATTATTATTATTATTATTGTCATTATTATTATTATTATCATTATTATTATTATTATTATTATTATTATTATTATTATTATTATTATTATTATCATTATTATCATTATTGCTATTATCATTAACATTATAACTTCTCTGCATATCATCATGCTAGGCTTTACAGTTCCGAGATCTACATACATTGCTTATTCCTGACTTCTATATATAATCAGTTGATCAGTATCTGAATTTTTGGATGTCACGAATTCGTTAATGAGTGTGAACGTGTAGCACACGGGCGTGCACGTGACAGCCTCACGTGCCGTAGGACCCCAGGCTGGGGATGGTTGTTACAACACGTGGTGGTGGCTGGTGGTCGGTCAGAGGCATCTGTAGTACAGACCAAGACAGATGTGTGGCTGGCTACAGACACCATCGTCACCCCACACCTGCACATCGATCACTAGATCCTCCACACCTGTAACACCGCACCTGCCACCACTCCTACACCTCCGCCTGTGGATCACATCCCTCACACCTGCATCATTAGCCACTGACCATTCCCCTCTCTGCTCCTCCCTATCTCTCTCTCTCCCTCTCAGTTCCTATCTCTCTCTCTCTCTCTATCAGTTCCCATCTTTCTCTCCCTCTCAGTTTCTATCTTCCTCTCCCTCTCAGTTCCCATCTTTCTCTCCCTCTCAGTTCCCATCTTTCTCTCCCTCTCAGTTCCCATCTTTCTCTCCCTCTCAGTCCCCATCTTTCTCTCCCTCTCAGTTCCCATCTTTCTCTCCCTCTCAGTTCCCATCTTTCTCTCCCTCTCACTTCCCATCTTCCTCTCCCTCTCAGTTCCTATCTTTCTCTCCCTCTCAGTTCCCATCTTTCTCTCCCTCTCAGTCCCCATCTTTCTCTCCCTCTCAGTTCCCATCTTTCTCTCCCTCTCAGTTCCCATCTTTCTCTCCCTCTCACTTCCCATCTTCCTCTCCCTCTCAGTTCCTATCTTTCTCTCCCTCTCAGTTCCTATCTTTCTCTCCCTCTCAGTTCCCATCTTTCTCTCCCTCTCAGTTCCCATCTTTCTCTCCCTCTCAGTTCCCATCTTTCTCTCCCTCTCAGTTCCCATCTTTCTCTCCCTCTCACTTCCCATCTTCCTCTCCCTCTCAGTTACTATCTTTCTCTCCCTCTCAGTTCCCATCTTTCTCTCCCTCTCAGTCCCCATCTTTCTCTCCCTCTCAGTTCCCATCTTTCTCTCCCTCTCAGTTCCCATCTTTCTCTCCCTCTCACTTCCCATCTTCCTCTCCCTCTCAGTTCCTATCTTTCTCTCCCTCTCAGTTCCTATCTTTCTCTCCCTCTCAGTTCCCATCTTTCTCTCCCTCTCAGTTCCCATCTTTCTCTCCCTCTCAGTTCCCATCTTTCTCTCCCTCTCAGTTCCTATCTTTCTCTCCTTCTACCTGTACAGTTCCTCTCATCACCCACCCTCCACCCCCCCCCCCACGCCCGGCCAGCAGCCAACCTTCAAAGACTTCTATTCTGGTTAACCCCCCCCCCCCACCCCCCCACCACTGGCGAAGAGGGGGGGGTGGGGCCCCCTTCCCCCATGCCCGTGAGTGACGGCGGAGGCGGACAGACACAGACACACACACACGAGAGTCACTTTACAATCCTTCGCTCGCGGTCTCTCGATTAATGCCGGCCGGGGTGTGTTGTCTCACGAAGGGTGTGTGGTGGTGGAGGTGAGATATCCAGGAGAGAGAGAGAGAGAGAGAGAGAGAGAGAGAGAGAGAGAGAGAGAGAGAGAGAGAGAGAGAGAGAGAGAGAGAGAGAGAGAGAGAGAGAGATGGTTGTTGTTGTTGCCGAACCTGAGCGTCAACTGTATGGATTCACCACTGGACACGATTCCATCATACCTGTTATACCTATGAGACAATTGAGTATATCCACCATTATCTGGTACATCTTACGGCTTTTACATTACAAGAAATAGTCATGGTAACTCTCAGTCATCACATATGGGTATGATTACCTCCTGCTGACCCTCACAGTAATCAGTATCGATGAATTAACTCACATTCGATTCCCTGATTCTCAATCTCTTATCTCCCCCAGCGACCCTGACATTTCCACAGCCACATACCTGGCAGCCCAACAGGTGTGTGTGTGTGAGTGTGTGTGTGTGTGTGTGTGTGTGTAGTGGGGGAGGGAGGGTGCTGAGCACACCTGTCCTCACTCCTGACCAACAGGTGTCCTGTGCTCAGGGGTGAGGGATGAGTCACACAGGCCGTGGGGCGACCCCGGGGTAGACAACCTGTGAACATTACAACATACCACCTGCTGGAGGGAGGGAGGATGTAACATTGGTGGGTGCTTTTAAGAAAAAAAATCATATATATATGTATATATATATATATATATATATATATATATATATATATATATATATATATATATATATATATATATATATATTTATTTATTTATTTATTTATTTTGCTTTGTCGCTGTCTCCCGCGTTTGCGAGGTATATATATATATATATATATATATATATATATATATATATATATATATATATATATATATATATATATATATATATATATTTCGCTTGCTTAAAAAGAAAGCATTTTGTTGTGTGGTTTAAACAGGACGCTCATGAGTGCTAAAAGAAAACGGTGTTAGTCTCCTGCATGTATATTTCGCGTCTAAACACACACACACACACACAGTATCCCTGGGGATAGGGGAAAAAGAATACCTCTCACGTATTCCCTGCGCGTCGTAAAGGCGACTAAAAGGGAAGGGTGCTGGGGGCTGGAAATCCTCCCCTACAGTTTTAACTTTTCCAAAAGAAAGAACAGAGAAGGGGGCCAAGTGAGGATTTTTCCTCTAAGGCTCAGTCCTACCTCGCTAACGCAGGAAATGGAAAACATGTATAAAAAAAAAAGAATATATATGTATATATATATATATATATATATATATATATATATATATATATATATATATATATATATATATATATATTTTTTTTTTTTTTTTTTTTTTTTTTTTGCTTTGTCGCTGTCTCCCGCGTTTGCGAGGTAGCGCAAGGAAACAGACGAAAGAAATGGCCCAACCCACCCCCATACACACGTATATACATACGTCCACACACGCAAATATACATACCTACACAGCTTTCCATGGTTTACCCCAGACGCTTCACATGCCCTGATTCAATCCACTGACAGCACGTCAACCCCGGTATACCACATCGATCCAATTCACTCTATTCCTTGCCCGCATTTCACCCTCCTGCATGTTCAGGCCCCGATCACACAAAATCTTTTTCACTCCATCTTTCCACCTCCAATTTGGTCTCCCACTTCTCCTCGTTCCCTCCACCTCCGACACATATATCCTCTTGGTCAATCTTTCCTCACTCATTCTCTCCATGTGCCCAAACCATTTCAAAACACCCTCTTCTGCTCTCTCAACCACGCTCTTTTTATTTCCACACATCTCTCTTACCCTCACGTTACTTACTCGATCAAACCACCTCACACCACACATTGTCCTCAAACATCTCATTTCCAGCACATCCATCCTCCTGCGCACAACTCTATCCATAGCCCACGCCTCGCAACCATACAACATTGTTGGAACCACTATTCCTTCAGACATACCCATTTTTGCTTTCCGAGATATATATATATATATATATATATATATATATATATATATATATATATATATATATATATATATATATATATATATATATTCTTTTTTTTTTTTTTTCATACTATTTGCCATTTCCCGCGTTAGCGAGGTAGCGTTAAGAACAGAGAACTGGGCCTTAGAGGGAATATCCTCACCTGACCCCCTTCTCTGTTCCTTCTTTTGGAAAATTAAAAAAAAACAAGAAAGGGGAGGATTTCCAGTCACCCGCTCCCTCCCCTTTTAGTCGCCTTCTACGACACGCAGGGAATACGTGGGAAGTATTCTTTCTCCCCTATCCCCAGGGATATCCATATATATATATATATATATATATATATATATATATATATATATATATATATATATATATATATATATATATATATATTATCCCTGGGGATAGGGGAGAAAGAATACTTCCCACGTATTCCCTGCGTGTCGTAGAAGGCGACTAAAAGGGGAGGGAGCGGGTGGCTGGAAATCCTCCCCTCTCGTTTTTTTTTCAATTTTCCAAAAGAAGGAACAGAGAAGGGGGTCAGGTGAGGATATTCCCTCTAAGGCCCAGTTCTCTGTTCTTAACGCTACCTCGCTAACGCGGGAAATGGCGAATAGTATGAAAAAAAAGAAAGAAAAGAAAGATATATATATATATATATATATATATATATATATATATATATATATATATATATATATATATATATATATATATATATATATATATATATATATATAAGAAGTCTTGCAATATATAACGTTATCCAACTGGTCGTAAGGTACACTTGCCAATTAAAATGATGAGTCATCTGGGAAGTGACACCCAGGAAGCAGATGCCTTCATGTACCTCCTGTGTTTATATGTTGGCTGAGACGACACTGGCCACTGAAGCGCTAATCAAGGCCATCACATTAATGGTATATATATATATATATATATATATATATATATATATATATATATATATATATATATATATATATATATATATATATATATCCTAGCTAGATTCAGGTACGCATTTGATCGATCAATCCTTACTAAGTAAGGGTAAATGGGCAGCTGGGTAGACTGTGGACTAACTGCTGCAACCAGGGTTCAAAGCTATGCGGTCGACCCCAGGCGGCTCGTGAATGAGCTACGGTCAGGAACGCTAACCGCTACACCACGGAGGGCCCATAACCTATTTGCAAGGAGGTTAGGAGGGCTGGAACCAACTGGCACATAACGTGACAGGCTGGAATTGAGAGAGAGAGAGAGAGAGAGAGAGAGAGAGAGAGAGAGAGAGAGAGAGAGAGAGAGAGAGAGAGAGAGAGAGAGAGAGAATTACATGAACCTGATTTACCTGAAGAATAAAGTGACTGATGCTCGAGGCGGCAACTTCAGTATGAAGCGATACATCACTGAGACATGATGGTCGAGTAATTCATCCAGTTATGGTTTGGTAGATAATGATATGAGATATCTGTAGTTCTGAGGGCTCTCTCTCTCTCTCTCTCTCTCTCTCTCTCTCTCTCTCTCTCTCTCTCTCTCTCTCTCTCTCTCTCTCTCTCTCTCTCTCTCTCTCTCTCGTAATCCTTCATAAACCCGGGCAGATGTCGACGTCACTCACTTCGGTGAGAGTATGTTTCGGGCAGCCAGACTCAATTCCTGTGAGAAAGAACAGGGGAAAAGAAGGAGGTGTGTTGACCTCACTCGCTCTCTAGTCAATATAGAGAAGGAACACCTGGTCCTTTCTCTCCTCTTGCATCCTATTTTTTTTTAACCTTTGGAAAATGTCATAAAGATTTTCGAAACGACTTCAAAATCTCATTTCAGTGTTCGCCCCTGCAGGGCTAATGGTCACGTGAATTCAAAGTTTTAGGAAAGATAAGAAAAAAATATTTGATCATATATCAGATAATCTAATGATTAATGGGAAAGATAATCGCTGTTGACACTTGTATTCATCACCTCGACATTAATCGTGATATCAGTTTACAGACAGCCATGTACGAATAGATTTAACTAACATCTGGTGATGTTACCTTTAGGTTTTTTCCCCAGAGTTTGAGAGAGAGAGAGAGAGAGAGAGAGAGAGAGAGAGAGAGAGAGAGAGAGAGAGAGAGAGAGAGAGAGAGAGAGAGAGAGAGAGAGAGAGATATGAGAAGTACACAAGTTCTGGCGAGGGACCTCGTGTGCTGTCATTCAATATGGAATAATTTTGTGTCGAATCTCTATACATCCAGTCCTGATGTACAGCAAAACAAGACACGTTAGGCATTCGTACTGTGAGTACATCTACTGCTACGTGACTCCCACCACTACTTAGTGACTCCATCTACTACTAAGTAACTACATCTACTGCTTAGTGACTCCATCTACTACTAAGTAACTACATATACTACTAAGTAACTACATCTACTACTAAGTAAATACATCTACTCAGTAACTACATCTACTACTAAGTAAATACATCTACTCAGTAACTATATTTACTACTAAGTAACTACATATACTACTCAGTAACTACATCTACAACTAAGTAACTACATCTACTGCTAAGTAACTACATCTACCACTCAGTGACTACATCTACTACATTCATCACGTCGGTTCGCCTTTTGATGATACATACAGCCGTTCCGTGAAACGAATATCTGACTCTCGAACATTCCGTCACTCGATGTGAATCGCTGAATCGCAAGACGATGATTCATGAGCCGCAGATTCCCTGAAGTAGTTGCCTAATTACACCAGCCCAGAGTGAGGCAAGTGATAAATGGCTTCCCATCTTCTTTTGTGCTTTATATACATACACACAGAGGTCCGACCGGCTGAGACCCGACCGCTATCAATTAACCGGCCAAACCCTTTAGTCCTTGACCGAGTTTCCCGTGCAGGTAGGGAGCGCCCATCCGGGTCAGGGTCGTCCACTGTTATCTCCCTCCTTCCCTCCTCCCCTCCCTAGCTATCGTACCCCCAGCGCAACCTTACCTATTCTCACATGACGTAACGCACACCTGGGACGGTGTCGCCTCACACATACACCCGCCGTGGCCCACACACGAGAGGCGAAGGTCAGTGCGGGTCAGCAGCAGCAGCAGCTGGAGACTGGGCTACTGAGTACGTTCTGGAGGTATATCGTGAGGCATATCTTGAGGTATAGCTTGAGGCTGAGGTATATCGTGAGGTATAGCTTGAGGCATATCGTGAGGTACAGCTTGAGGTATATCGCAAGGTATGCCGAGGTATATCATGAGGTATATCATGAGATATATCTTGATAGATGAGATATATCACGAGCTATATCTTGAGGTATCTCATGAGGTATATCTTAAGGTATATCATGAGATATATCTTGATACATGAGCTATATTATAAGCTATATCTTGAGGTATCTCATGAGGTATATCTTAAGGTATATCATGAGGTATATCTTGAAGTAAATCATGAGGTATATCATGAGGTATATCTTAAGGTATATCATGAGGTATGATAATCATACATTTTTCTTCAGTTATGCTGGAAAGGGTCTATGAATGGATATCTTTTGGAGAGTTTTAATAAGGATACGTAATTAAGAGGTTTTGAGATCAGATGTGTAAAAGATGTTTTTGAAGGCGGGCTTTTGAAGGATTTTGCAAAGGCTGGATCGGAAAGTTTTAGGGATCCTTGTCCAGAAATGATCATGTTAGGAAAGTGATAGATACAAGTTTGGAGTTAGGTGAAGCTGTGGGAGCGCCGGGGTGGGGGAGGTGTATGGACTACAAACGTATTGATGCTTCAGTAATGTGTGGTAACGAGACACACAGCAGCAGGTGACAGCGAATGACATCCAGGAATGCTGGAAGGTTGTGCATGTATGTTATATGTAATGAGGTGCTTGTAAACAAGTGCACTTAGAAGTATGAACAGGTTAACACCACTTGTTTCACTACTAGTGTGTGTGTGTGTGTGTGTGTGTGTGTGTGTGTGTGTGTGTGTGTGTGTGTCTGTGTGTGTGTGTGCTTCATACACATTCAGTGTTGTGACCTACATTAGGGTTTAAGCCGGGGGACCATATTGATTGTTGGTGTACATTTACTATGGACATTCATCCGCCACCCAGTGAATAACGTGGCAGTGTATCCGGACAACAGTTGTCCATAATCAATACGTTTATCCCTGATAATCATTGCTTATAAGTCGTCTGGAAAATTTATCGTCACCTTCCCTCCAAAGCAGAGCTCGTGTGCAGTACCTGTGTAGCCCAACACTACGTTCACTGTTTCTTGAGGCAACACTGGGTTCAGTCATTGGTTCATCCTCATTACCATTTGAATCTTATGTACATTCTAGCTGACTAGACGGCCTGACAGTGTATCTGTCTTCACCCGATCGTAACCTTATGACTCGAATGTAGACGAGGCATGTCACTCCATCTGGAGACAAGATTAAGAAGCCATCAGACGCTACGGGAACGGGTTTGTGAAAGATGTCCTAATTTTTGCAACCTCGCTCGACACATGAACTGTTTTCTCTTTCGTAAGACATCTTTCACAGAAAACGATACCTACATCATCTTCGGGTATATTAAGAAGTAATCAAAATCGTGCCACCAATTCTTCAGGCGATGACAGACTCACTAATTATAGGAGGAGAGAGTGTAAATAATCAGGAGTAACATTAGAGTTTCGCTGTCTAGTCGTGGAGAAAAGAGACAGACATCGAACTGGTCATTCTTCGAGGTGGCAACTCTCAAAGAACATCGCTGGGACGTAATGGCCTGTCGGGCGCTGGCTGGACAAGCCGGGGAAGAAGCCACACAAACAGTCAGTTTGAGAAAACAGAAGACAAAGCAACTTTCGTAAATTCACGGCAACGAAGAAGTATTCAAGTGAATAAGCCTTTGACTGACCTCTGTCGAGGAGGAAGATAAAATATGAATCCTTTAGCTGTTGAGCAGGACGTCATACAGACCGCATCAACCCTCTATATACAGATGGATCAGCTGCTGAGATCTCAGGTGAAATAAATACATTCGAGACCCAAAGAAAACACCTGATCTGTTTTTGAGGTGGACGCAACACTCTGTGATGTGGATGTCCTAAAGAAGATTAATGGTTACATCAGTGCTAAGTTTATGGATAGGGAGAAGATAAACAACAAAATCTTGAAAGGAAATCATTTCAAGGAAAAATTTGTATAATAGAAATAGGAAGAAAATGGGTCTGTGAAGTACTGAATTGACATGATTGCGCCTACCTTACCGTCAGGGTGTGAGGGAAGTAAGTAAGGCAAGACGAGGCACAGGAACAGCGAGTGAGGAGGGTTGGACCTTTGAAGACAGCAGACTTAACCCTCCCACTCCAGTACTTACACCATTTCTGCCACTCGTCCACCCCACCCGACTTCCTCCGACCACACTCATATTCCTGTCGTTTCTAATGGGGCTCGAGCAAAAGAAAATGCAGGTGGAGACGCAAGAGTGTATATATATATATATATATATATATATATATATATATATATATATATATATATATATATATATATATATATATATATATATACACATATATATATATATATATATATATATATATATATATATATATATATATATATATATATATATATATATATATATATATATATATATATATATATATATATATATATATGCCTCCAGGAAACAGGACGACAGGACACCAAACTTTCGTTTATATTTCGGGAAACCTCCCGGGCAACACTTGCTCTGAAGACGTCTTGAGAAATAGACAAAAAACTTGATGACTTTGCCTCTCCATTTTCTTTGGATTAATTAGATTTATTGTCCAGTACCAGTGCGGTTATCTACCTATCTATCTATCTATCTATCTATCTATATATATATATATATATATATATATATATATATATATATATATATATATATATATATATACATATAAATATATATATATATATATATATATATATATATATATATATATATATATATATATATATATATATATATATATATATATATATATATATACATATATATGGTGTGGTCGTAGTCGTAAGAGGTTACAGTACTGTCTCTTCAATAACTTCTCACTCTAGAGGAGTCTACATTTCCCTTACTGGTAGTACAGCAACCCTAGGCTGCAGGAGCCTTTAGAATAGGTCGTGGGCAACACTAGGACTCCATCACACAAACTGATCCTGGGGTAAAGAGAATATAGTGAGGTGGTGTGGTGGAGGCTCTTGCGTGTCCGGAACTCTAGTGTCCTCCTGACGGCCTGGGCCCCTGTGGCTCACGCTATGTGGTGTGGATGGCTGGCGGGACCACCCTGTGATTCATCACGCGACACCCAGAGTGCTCCTGGCCTGCCCCACTGTGGGTCCTGTGGACGTCACAGATCACAATGCCAATAATGAGTCTCACATGAAAGTGTGTGTGTGTGTGTGTGTGTGTGTGTGTGTGTGTGTGTGTGTGTGTGCAAAAGGCCTCCTCCGTTCAAGCATTGTTCTTATAACTGCTGCATATGAAAGCCAAAGAGTTTTAAGAGGGTGACAGGAAGCATTGCTTTTGAGCACCAGCAAATTCTTGGAAGTCTGGAAACAGAGCCATCCTCTTTGATGACTGCTTCATTGTGTTGCGCACACCGTGATATAATGAGAGAGAGAGAGAGAGAGAGAGAGAGAGAGAGAGAGAGAGAGAGAGAGAGAGAGAGAGAGAGAGAGAGAGAGAGAGAGAGAGAGAGACTCCTGACGTAAGAATGAATTAAGTACATAATAGCTTCAGTTCAGCCGATATTGATCTAGCCTGGAGTCACGTTAACATAAAAAAATATATTTTCTTCACATCAGGCAAGTAAGTCCAGCCCAATCCCATACAAGATACAACAGGTCTCGACGTAATCAGGTATGTAAGTTATGGTTAGGTATATCATGTTCAACCTGATCTGGTCGTCTCTCATATCATTGTGAACAGCAGCTGTTGTATATACAGGCTTCTCCATCCAAGTAGAGGGAAGATTTTACCCACATCCTGGCACTGTAATTGAAGTGCAGTCGATACATGAGGCTAAGTGGCAGGTCAGACTGTGAACTACACTGTTATCTAAGTTCAGTTTTGACTGAGCAATGTGTTCTCCAGGATCACTGTGTATCTACTCATTACCAGGAGCTGTGGATGGCTTCCTTATGACTCCTCAGACGTTAGGAGTCTACCGTTAGCTTTGCTGTGTATCAAAGGGATTCTCACTGTTGTTATTGTGCAGTTGTATAGTTAGTAGCAGTTGTACCTAGCCCGAAAGTTAGCAAAAGTTGTACCTAACCCTATAGTTAGAAGCAGTTGTACCTAGCCCTAAAGTTAGCAGCAGTTGTACCTAGCCCGACAGCTAGTAAAAGTTCGTGTTTCACAAAATGGATGCAATTCAGCACGATGAACACTGCCCCGGAATGTGGGCAAGACGTCAGAATATTTCTTACAATAGTGAAGTGTCATATCGGCTGAGGTCTTCGCTACGACAGGCCAGCGTGAAGTTCCGATCACAACCTCCGCCCCAGCGGCGGTGCACTCTGGACCTGGGAGCCATTTTCTCTCACAGAGCCAGCGACCAGGCGCAGGCAGCCAGGGTTTTATGTCTTATTCTTCACGAAGAAAGATTTACTTTATCTTCCCCCCCCCCTCCCTTCCTACTGACGTAACGATCAGACACCTCCCCTCGTAAAATCGCCAAAACTGTCGTGTAAGCTGACGCGTTTAAAAGCCTTATTACGGCATCTATAACTATATTACAATCATGGATAACGTCCCTCCCTCCCTCCTTCATCGTGATTGAAGTACCATCGTTCCTCTCTCTCTCTCTCTCTCTCTCTCTCTCTCTCTCTCTCTCTCTCTCTCTCTCTCTCTCTCTCTCTCTCTCTCTCTCTCTTCCTCGCACATGGACGGGGTCCAATTTCCGTTACTGGCCTTTCACTCTGCTCTGGTCACGTCCTCCACAACCCTGACGCCTCAGCAGTTGTAACCAGGAGTATCGTTAACCTGGCTGAACCTGAGATTCGAAGCCTCGGCCACCAACTCTTTCTTTTCCTCAATGGATTTAACCACCAGATTCCTCTCCTCTTCGCCAATGCTTCTGCAGAACCAGTTTCCCAGGAAAAAAGGAAAAAAAAAAAGTTTGATCTTCAGCTTACAATCTTTCTCAGAATTCTCGCGTCTTCCAGAGTCACTTCCATCTTAAGACTGGATCCTCCTCCTACAGGCGCGAGGGTTCGTCGTAAGCCTCTTTGTCCGTCCTTGATGAGATCCAAGTCTGATATTCAACACCTTAACACCGGCCAGGCCAACCTTCAGATGCTCTTTTCCTCTGTGCTCCACTACCCGTCATGTGATACAATGACCACATTTAACGGGGCAGAGCATCCCGTCTCATCCTCATCGTTGCACTTTGGGTACACTGCTTCATCGGAAACATGTTACTCCTCACGTTTCTTTCTCTATACATCGTCCTGCAACCTTTTTCAATGTATAACAACAGACACATTCATCATCCGTTCCCTCTGGTGGAGTCGTGTGTGTGTTATATTCTACCGTATTATGTTCATACATCATCTCGCTTATTGAGAGAGAGAGAGAGAGAGAGAGAGAGAGAGAGAGAGAGAGAGAGAGAGAGAGAGAGAGAGAGAGAGAGAGAGAGAGAGAGAGAGAGTAGATAGAAACAAGATGTGATCGTTGTTTGTGAAATGGCCTGTATATTACTATGGCACCAGATGTCTCTGTGGCGCTCCTGTAGGGCAGTCGGTGATGCTGTGAACACCAGACCTGGTGGTCCTCTCCTCACGAGAGCCAACATACGTGCCTGTCTAACGCGGTGAGTAATGAACGGGTAGCTGGTGTGTACTGAGGGCCAGGCACTGGGAACTAGACCAAGAGAGGTGGGTCAATCCATGAGCCGGATATTGCCTTACATTATCACCTCCTTGTAACACAATACAGTCAGTATTCATCATCAGGATACCTCCTCCTCCCTGAACGTGAGAAAATGATAAGGTTATACATCATGAAGAGAGACATTTCCTTTAAAACCTGTTCCTTTTCTACTGTATTTTTCGTCCATGAATTTGTTGATATGACTGCAAAGCAGCAAGCATTGCAAGGCTGGAAGCTGTGATGTAAAGTGGCATTTCAAAGGGATCGCCACAGCTGCTGTGAACCTCACAGCAGCCTGCAGTCTATGGCAGTGTCTTATTTACCGTTTTTTTCCTTGCAATAAAGAATCCTTCTCAAGTATCTGTAACGAGATCAGCAAGTGTGTGGACCGCTACCTTCCATGAAATGTTGAAGGGAAATTACTTTCAACACAGATGACGAGTGAATCTTTTTTTTTTGGCAAATTCTTCATAAACAATAGCGTAATGTACACCACGATCTAGTGCTGTTGACTTACATTCTGGTGTACGTTAATGACCATCTATGTCTTCCTCCTCGTACGGCAACACAGCACGTCTTCTCAGGCAGCAGGTCTAGCTGCACTCACTCTCCTCAGCCACACCAACCCTCCCACTGTGGCAGGATCACTCTGAGGCTACATGTGAGCCAGTGGGCCACCCTGTCATGTGAACCAGTGGGCCACCCTGCCATGTGAGCCAGTGGGCCACCCTGCCATGTGAGCCAGTGGGCCACCCTGCCATGTGAGCCAGTGGGCCACCCTGCCATGTGAGCCAGTGGGCCACCCTGCCATGTGAGCCAGTAGGCCACCCTGCCATGTGAGCCAGTGGGCCACCCTGCCATGTGAGCCAATAGGCCACCCTGTCATGTGAGCCAGTGGGCCACCCTGTCATCTGGACCAGTGGGCCGCACTGTTGGCCCGGTGACCGCTGGCGGGCCCAGCCTCCCTCGGGACCACACCAGCTCATCGTAAAGCTGTCATTTCCCTGCTGCCATAACCTGTCTAGAGAGTCCACTTCCCCCACTGTCCCTCACTCCCGCTACAATCGTCGTTTGTTGACGTGTGTCACTTGTTGCTATCAACTGTTGCCTACAACGGTCACGTGCTGCTGTGTTCCCAGGGCCACGACGCTGCTGCTCCGTCAGTAGGGGGTAACCCACTGAGGTAGAACGTTACCCCACGTAGAGCGGTAATGATGCTACAGAGTTGACGTCTTTACAGTGGCCACTGTTGCAGAGCATTGTTACAGTGGCTGTTGAGGTACGGTGTTGCCCCAATTGTGTCAAGAACTAACCTATGATAGTCACGTTCTACTGCCAACCTACTATAATAGTCATGATGCGCATGCGCCAATCAGAATGGTGCTCCTTGCCTGCCAATACTAGTTTCCAGTCCCACTTGCATCATCAGGAGCCGGGTCCGTGATGGCGAGAGCCGCCAGCGAGCGCTTGGCAAGATGCTCCGGCAGAATGTACCAAGACGGCCATCCACTCGACTCAGGGCCTTAAATCCGGGACCCCGAACACTTTCCAACCAGATGTGGCCGCGCGCCAAGAGCAGCGAAGATTTCCCGCAGCAGACGAACCCAGGCGGGAGGGAAGGAGGGAAGGAAGAGGTGGGAGAGAGGAGTGAGAGTGGCCGGAGGAAAGGACGAAGGAGAGTTTCCCGAGGGAGTGGAGGAAAATATATTAGCCCCGACGCCTTACTGGCCGGATCTAAATAACCTCTTCTCCTGAGGAACAAAATGTTGTAAAGTTTGGCTCACGTAATACAGCCCGCGCCTCCTCCAGCCACTCCACCACATCTCACACAACCCGAGCAGTCATGCAAACCAGCCACCACCAAACGGCGTGAAATATAGTCGTCGCTTTTACAGACTACTCAACACTGTAATCCATATATATATATATATATATATATATATATATATATATATATATATATATATATATATATATATATATATATATATATATATATAGCGTTAATGAGATGGCCTTGATTTGGGGCCTCAGTTCCCATACTGTCTCAGCTGCCATAATAGAGAAAGTAATTCCTTATCGTTATACTTGAAAGCTATTCTGATCTTCGCTAGCAGCAGACAGCTGGTCTCCTCTACTGTTCTCCCACAGCGGGAGTCTGGCGACAGGGTAGGCAAGATGTCTCCAGGTCTCTCTCTCTCTCTCTCTCTCTCTCTCTCTCTCTCTCTCTCTCTCTCTCTCTCTCTCTCTCTCTCTCTCTCTCTCTCTCTCTCTCTTATACACAGAATTCTTCAACTTATTTCCAGCTGGAGAATATTCATATCGAGGCCTCCTTCTGCTGCCTCCTCCCATCCTAATTACATTACGTTCACTTGAGCTGAACTTCATCCAGCAAGCATCAGACCAGCTTTCGAGTCTGTCATGGTCCATTTGTAATGAGATACATGTTGTTGGTTGGTGAAGATGACGGAGTGTGTGTGTGTGTGTGTGTGTGTGTGTGTGTGTGTGTGTGTGTGTGTGTGTGTGTGTGTGTGTGTGGCTATTTACAAAGACAAAATGTATATCACCTGTTTTTCCTCGCATTCCATCTTGTACCTCACCGTTTATGACCAACATCCTTAGAGTTCCAACCCTTCTCTCATGAGCGAGAGAAACGGATAAATGATATGATGAAACCTGAAGTTTGCCTTTGAGAAAATCTGAAACTTCATTTCAGATGACCCCAAACTGAAACAAACGACCCTTGCGATTGGACTAAGTGATGCTGGAACTCACTCTCTCTCTCTCTCTCTCTCTCTCTCTCTCTCTCTCTCTCTCTCTCTCTCTCTCTCTCTCTCTCTCTCTCTCTCTCTCTCTCTCTCTCTCAGATCGCCATTCTGACTTGATTGACTTCAATTCCATCCAATACACTGATGTCCGAAGTGTTGGCGGAAACCCTGTGGAGCTGAGCAAGCGAACCTGCTTCCATCCCGGGATCGTGAGACAACAACACTACAGGTAACTCATCCAGACTTAAACACGCACGAGATATCAACTGGAACAAACCTATCGTGGAGACGATGGCCTCAGCCATGGTACATCAAGCCTCAGCCATGCTGGAAGAAACCTCAGCCATGCTGGGCCTGACTCCTGCCATCGTGAGGAAGGCTGTGTGACGAGCTATAAGGAATTCCCAGGAGGAGAAGCCATTACTTGCTTTCTCGGACTCTTCCCATCGTAATGTCGTCTTGACCCCCGCAAGTTCTTCGCGCTGGTATATCTCCTGGCCTGGCCGCCCCTGTCGACTATGAATACAAATGTGCCTGCAGGAGCGAAGTGCCCTTCCTGCATGATCGACATGATATGAGTAGCGAGATTTCTTTAGATGCGGTGCGGGTGGCGGCAAACTGAGGTGGATGACACCACATCAAAAAGTCTCCCTTCTGCTGATCACACAGTCGGGCGAGTATTCCAGCTCCACAGACCTGTATACCACCATAATGCTTGGAGTTCGTCAGGTAGCAGGTGTGGGCCTACACATGTGCTCACAGTTGGGCAAAATGATACAAAATACAGGGGGTCCGAAACCACAATCCTACAATACCTTTTTCGTAGTGACGGGATCTGTAGCGTTAAGAACTTGGGGAAAAATGCTCTTTAGTTTCGTAACGATTTTGGCTCCCGGATCATCGACTCAATAGGAGACGAAAGAGCGAAAAATGTTCCCCCTCAGCACCTCCGTATTGCGAGTCAATAAGCGGATGAGAACATCATTATCGGTTCACCATCCCTCACAGGGAACTGGGGGAAGTTTACATATAATATTAAACTCGGCTTTAAGACTTTTAAAGATCTGTGCCTTATATATATATATATATATATATATATATATATATATATATATATATAT
The DNA here is from genome assembly GCF_036320965.1 of Panulirus ornatus. Lineage (NCBI taxonomy): Eukaryota > Metazoa > Arthropoda > Malacostraca > Decapoda > Palinuridae > Panulirus > Panulirus ornatus. The sequence goes on along the minus strand of NC_092227.1, from coordinate 70,010,438 downwards.
ATATATATATATATATATATATATATATGCAGATAGACAGATAGATAGACAGATAGATGTCATGAGAAGGTACTGGAGGTGCTTTTGGTTAAGGACTTGAGAGATTCGTCATAAGTTCAGTCAGCAGCACACACACCGTCATTGTGAGGGTGTGCTTGACCCTACGGCTATCAGCCTCGCTATCTCCCGCAGATGGGAACGAGATACTGGAAAAGAGAGGCTTTTCATGGCCCGATACTCCCTGATCCTGATGTGACAGGCATCAGACGATGGGTCAAACTTTTCTTAAGGGAAGACAGGTTTAGCAGAATAGGAACGTAGGGCTCCATCCAAAGCTGACCTCTGCTATGCGGTCAGCTGGGAGTATCCTGGCCGGCGAAGCGGTACTGAACCCAAGGAAAAACGGTATGAAAGCTGGCTCCTCCTGAGTGCCAAACCTGGCCCTCTGAGAGAAGGGCAGGAGATGGAGTCGCTCTCTTGGAAGTAGTAGAGACGCGGGAGTTACATGTTGCTAAGCTTACATCAAGTGTGGGATAAAGACAGTTTGTGTGTTTGAGGATTGAATGCCGGTAATCCATATGTGGGTGGGGCAAAAAGAAGAGACATGAACTCGGGCCAGGGAAGGGTACGTGAAGGCTAATGCAAATGCTAAGTCCACCACCATCTCTACCTTACCGATACCCAGGGTGTATTGCTTCCACGGTCAATGGTCGCCTACTACACTATCTACAATCTATAACGTGATTGATTTGGCATTTGCTGTCTCGAGTGTTGAGGACTGCGAGGGCGGGGACCTGGCTCATGACGCCGCTCCCACCAGGGTGAGCGCCGCCTCCTGCTGCCGTGTCAGGCGGGTGTGTGTGTGTGTGTGTGTGTGTGTGTGTGTGTGTGTGTGTGTGTGTGTGTGTGTGTGTGTGTGAAGAGTAATTAATATGATTGACTTTTTGTTATTTTGATTCTTGCACGTTATCTCTCTCTCTCTCTCTCTCTCTCTCTCTCTCTCTCTCTCTCTCTCTCTCTCTCTCTCTCTCTCTCTCTCTCTCTCTCTCCCCTCCACCATAACAAAGATCCGTCTGTTGCCGACAAAAGCTTATCTTCTTGCCCGCTGGTCACCCCCGGCGTCGGGTGATAACCGACATGACGCCAAAATTGCCAACATCGCGCAAACAAAGGCTTGTCTGGTCTGTGGTCCCGTGCGTGCTACCGCCCCATCCCTCTTACCCCCCTCCATCCTACAATACCCCCTACACACACCCCTTCCCTTTGGGAGGGTGGTTGCTCCAAGAGACGAAGAAGGAGGAGGAGGAGGTGGTGGTGGCGGTGGCTTACACAGGGACTTAGCCATCCTCATGGCTCACACAGGTCGCGATGCAGTAGTTGGCCTGGGCGATGTGCGGCGCTCGTCAGCTGGGCTCAACGGTCGGTCGGGACTTATGCATGACGATGGATCTGTTTAGTCCCTGCAATCGGAAATCTTTGACATGTTGAAGGCAGTGGTTAAGGCGAGACACAACAACTGTGAACGTAACCTTGAGTGGGTTTGCAGCCACGACCGACGTACGTAAAGACCACGACGCATGAGTAATGACGTCGCGAATCATCTCACGTGAACCCGCGTCTCCCTGCTGGAGGCGAGGGCATAAAGAGGTCATTCATAAGGGCTGCACAACCGTGCCATGGTAACACGAGCTGATAAGGTAGTTCATTAAGGTCTTTGGTCTTTAATGAACCGGAGAAAAAAAGTAGTTGGTATTAATTAAGATTTATAACACTTAATATGTTTTTTATAATCGTGTCATCGTCTGTGGTAGGTACTAATAATGTTCGAGTCTGACCGTCGGTTGAGTGGAGGAGCTGGCTGTGTCTGGCACGTCCGCGCCTGCTGCTGCAGCCAGGACCCGGCCTCCAGCACCTGCCACACACCTGACAACACACATGTTAACATGATGAACTCCTGCCTGTATACCACCACGACTCAGCCACCGTGTTGAAGGTCGGCTGGACGGTAGTGGATAGACTCTGTAACATAATACGTTAGCGAAAGTTAACAACACTAGTGTTTTGATTATAGTGTTTAGACTTTGTTAAACGCTCGGGACCAAGAGAAATGTCCAACAGTTAATAACAGCTCACTGCACAATATTCGGAACACCTTACAATACAGCCATTACTTCATGTCGGTAATGTGAAGCACAACGACAGCTTTTCATTAGAATATTGTCTGAGTAGTTTGAGCTGTTGTCACATGCAGGAGGGTAAATAGTAAAAATAAAAGCTTTCTCCCTCGTCTCTGGTAGCCTGCGAGACCCTCAACTCCAACCTTTCATTCCTTAACGATAGAACTTTGTCGCTTGTATCACAAGGATACCACAATGTCCTGGCCTGGCTGGCCGGTGCCCTGGCGTCCCCTTACTTCTTTTTCTTTTTCGTTTCAAATAACAGATGGCTGGACACGCTCCGTGCAACTCGTGCACACAGTAGCGAGCAACTAAGCGACGTTCATCAGAGGTTGAGCCAGATTAACTGATTTCCTCAACGGGTCATATGAGTAAAGTGAAGTTCTTACTGTCGTCGCGCGGGCAGGCAGGCAGGCTGGCTGGCTGGCGTGTCGTAACCTTTGTGTTATTGGGCGACTTCAACGATTTTGTTATTTATGGCTCCAGCCAGCCCCTGGGCTCCTATGTCCTCATGAACATGTAGCAAATGAGAGAGTGAGGCAGTGAGGAGGCCTGGGTCACACTGGCCTGCGAGCTGGCCGGGCCGTGGTGATCTCAGTCTTGCGAGAAAATGTTGAGAAGTCTTGACACTGGCGGCAGAGTTCATCAGCTCGGCACCAGATGTCGTCGCCAGTGTGATGGGGAGATATTGGCTGACTGGGTTATGTGGGTCACCTACTGGGGTCCGCGGCTGGGGTGGTCAGCGGTACTGGCGTCCGCCGCGGAGGGTAAGGAGGGAGCTGGGGGTCGCGGGGAGGAAGGGAGGGAGGGAGAGGTCAGGTGGAGTTACAAGGAGATAGGGAGGGGTCAAATGGGGTTCCAAGGAGGAAGTGAGGAAGGAGGTGGGTAGAGTTCCAGCGGGAGATAAGAGGACAGGTTGAGTCCCAGAAAGGGAAGGAGAGAGGTGTCAGGTGATGTCTCAAGGAAGGAGAGATGGGTCAGGCGAGGTACGTGGGAGGGTCGGATGGGTCAGGTTGGGGTTCGTGGGAGGGTCAGGTGTCATGCCGAGGGAGCGGAGGGGATTTCCTCGCCTCAGACGAACGTGTAAAGTATAATCAATACGTCAGAGGAAATAGCTTCAGGCAACTTTCCTTTAACCTCACAGATGATCATTCTGGATTTATGGCCGTACAGACTGACAGCCACCTGTCATATGACAACCATCCATGCCAGTCACACAGATGACAAATACAACTACAACAAGATCGTCACAGCAAATGTGCATTGGCATGGCTTTCACCGTGACATGTCAATGTCACGTACACGTAACATGACACCACACTACGCTGTGACATGCCACCAACTGTGACATGTCAACGTAACATACACGTAAAATGACATCTCACTGTGCTGTGAAATGTCATTGTAACACACGTAACATGACACCACACTCCACCGTGACATGCCACCACACTGTAACATGCCACTGTAATACATCCGTGATATGCCACTACAATGTGTCATGCCATTGTAACATACCCGTGGCACGACATATTGTCACACGCCACCACAGTGGCCCAGCGTGCGGTGGGCAGTGAGCATCAACTGCTGACGTATTCAAATTTCAGAAAAATCCTCAGTCGTCCACAAATTACTGGCAACGCCGCTCCCACCTCCCTGTTCCCTGGTGCCGCCGGTTTAACAAAGCTTTCACATCCTGCACGAATGTTTAGGCGACCGTGACGCACTCCTCACGGCAGGGTAAGACCAGTAGGGGGTGGGGGTGGGGGGGGGGGGGGGCGATCACACCACGACTGGTGGAGGTGCCGGGTTACGTCTTGGGCCGCAGCCAAGAACAGAAGCTCTTGCTCTCTTCCTGCTGGTGATGGTCGTGGTCATCGCTCAAGGTTGGCGAGGCTGTCTTCACTACACACGTTTACGTTCAATCTCGCAATGTGGCGAACCTCTGCAGAATCTACACAACCCTATTCTATATGATGTATAGCGGGAAAATTGATGTTCGCTGATATTGAGCAAAAGCGGTATATCCTCTTGGACGAACCTGCTGACTGACGATCTTCTGGTGTTACCGAGCGCTCGATGTCTGACATGTCCCAGCCAGACGAGAACAGGTGACGTCACGTAACAGCACGCACGACTGACCTGAGGCGGCCAGCCAGCTTTCATTTCATTAGTCAGGCATGGGAGAAGTAACCTAGCATAGTCAACCCTGGTCACTACATCTTCCTTTGATCTTTGATATTTTTGTCCACCGACCTCGGCCATACCGTCCCGTCCTCACACATGGGAATGTGACACGGGTCAAGAACCGTCGTGTTACTCCATACCTGAGAAGAATGACACATCTGGTCTCTACTTGAGTGTGGTTCTGCCCCTGCTACGAACTTCGGCCAGCTCATCATTCATCTTCCCTAAGAAGTATAAGAGAATCGTTAGACAAGTTGAGAACATCACCAGGAAAAACTGATAAATGCTGAATTACCTGTTATATTGAACGATACATGTTTGAGAGAAGATGAGCTGACACACACACACACACACACACACACACACACACAGAAAGAGAGAGAGAGAGAGAGAGAGAGAGAGAGAGAGAGAGAGAGAGAGAGAGAGAGAGAGAGAGAGAGAGAGAGAGGTACCGTGAAGATGGTGTGGTCACAGAGGACGCTTAGCGGGTGGTATTTAATCTGGGGAGATGGATGGCGGTATAGCCGGACGTCTGAACAGAAGGAAAGACCACGACAAAGACGGGAGTCCAGGGGAGACGACAGACAACAGGAAAACCCGTTGACCCACATCAAGGTTACCCGTTGGTGAGGTCGAATCTAACACTGTTGCTGTACTGGGTGGACGATCTCAGGACAGAGTAGCGAGACTGGCAGTGTGCGAACTGCTGAAGGCTTGAGGTGCGTCGTGTGAAGGTGTTGTGTGGACTGATCGACTGGTGATCGTAAGCCGTGGACAGATGTCTGGGGTGTGAGGGTGAGGGTGGGTGTGTGAGGAGACGCTGTGCGTACGGAGAGAACCAATTTCCTTTCCCCAGTGTGGCTGATTTGAGGAGAAGCTCTTGGTCAGTGTGGAAGGCTTGGATCAACCACATTACAACACTGGACAAAATCCCAGGGCTTTGATATGGTGGCGTGACCTCTGACCTCACCTGTGTCTAAAGGGTAAACACACACCCAAAGGTCTTGTCATAATATTCATCGGTTGTTCTATCGTGCTCAAGGGTCGTACCGTCGTGCTCAAAGGTTGTATACCGTCGTGCTCAAGGGTCGTATACCGTCGTGCTCAAGGGTCGTACCGTCGTGCTCAAGGGTCGTACCGTCGTGCTCAAGGGTCGTACCGTCGTGCTCAAGAGTCTCACTGGCTGTCAGGAGGATGTCGTGGGTAATATCTTCGCGAAACATATCAGTTTTATATCTTCTCATTTGCAACACTAACACTATTTCTCTCAGATAAGAAAATACATATTTTTCCCTCGCTTGATGATGAGATGTCATCCACACACACACACACACACACACACACACACACACACACACACACACGCACACACACACACACACACGCACACACACAGACAAATAAATCAGGTCGTGTGAACCCCAGGCAGGAATAACATTATTATTTACACTTCGATTCACTGCTCGATAGTTTCGTGTAATTTAGTCTAAATTTAGAAACAAATTAACTGCAGAAGTCCATACCAGCGACCTGGGGCTGAGCTAGGCTGGGCTAGTCTCGGCTAGGCTGAGCAAGGCTGGGCTAGGCTGAGCTAGGCAGGGCTAGGCTGGGCTCGGGGGCGGTGGTCAGGCAGGCCCCCACCCCACTGCTGTAACTTACCTTCAAAGTCCTCATTTACTGGAGACTCGATAATTACTTCGTCATTTGCTCTTCATTCGTCACCCTGGAAAGGGACGAAGCCCCTAGTAATCTGGCGTTCATTTATGTTATTCCAAAGTTAATTGATATTACTCGCAATTAGGCAACCGTGTAATATAACAAGAAACAATTTATGTAACGCTGCCATGGGTGCTAACCCTACTTCCCCTCTCCCTAATATACACCTATTCGTCTAAATATAGGAATTTGTATAATTGGAACGAAATAAAGCAATATCAGCCATAGACAGCTATAACACATACCAGTCTCTTTCTTATTATCCCACTTTATGTACCTAAAATACTACACACGTTATATATATATATATATATATATATATATATATATATATATATATCCCTGGGGATAGGGGAGAAAGAATACTTCCCACGTATTCCCTGCGTGTCGTAGAAGGCGACTAAAAGGGAAGGGAGCGGGGGGCTGGAAATCCTCCCCTCTCGTTTTTTTTTTTCTTTTTTTTAATTTTCCAAAAGAAGGAACAGAGAAGAGGGCCAGGTGAGGATATTTCCTCAAAGGCCCAGTCCTCTGTTCTTAACGCTACCTCGCTGTCGCGGGAAATGGCGGATAGTATGAAAAAAAAAAAAAAAAAAAAATATATATATATATATATATATATATATATATATATATATATATATATATATGACAAATCAATGCGTGGTATTAATCTTCGGTGAGCGAGTATGTGTGTGTGTGTGTATGAGGTGAGCGACACAGGTGCTGAGGCTGAGGGAACGACCAATTAGGCTGTACACACAGTTTACTTAAGCAGGTCACTCAACCCTCCCACTCACCTCCCTCAGGGTTGCCACGCAGCCACCAGTGTATACCCGCTGACCTGCCTGGCCACTGGACTAGTTTACCTGCAGTGTTATGGAACCTATTGACAGCTGTCACTCGCGGTGATCAATGATTAGGAAGCTGGTAAAACATACGTAAAGATACTACTCCTCGGTTTACAATCATTTTGTTTACATTCTTCACGTTCGTTGAATGACATTGAAAAAGTTGTGTGTATATGCACACACTAATGGGGGCGCGAACACACGCAATATATATATATATATATATATATATATATATATATATATATATATATATATATATATATATATATATATATATATATATATATACACAGTCGTGTATACACACATAAACAAACACATGCACGTATAAACGACTGCCACGTCCGGGCAGAGCAGAAGGCGAGGTCAAGACCAACCATAATCCTGCTGGCTGGGTCGAGGCCACCAGGAACCTCGCCCCAGGAAACGCCACGCTCCCGCACCCACCACCGGCACCCCACGAGGCGCCCGCCAGGATGCACGACACACCTGCCAGATGTAACAACACACCTGCCAGAGTGCACGACACACCTGCCAGGTGTAACAACACACCTGCCAGAGTGCACGACACACCTGCCAGGTGTAGCAACACGCCAGCTAGAGTGCACGACACACCTGTCAGATGTAACAACACCGCTGCCAGAGAGTGCACGACACACCTGCCAGGTGTAACAACACACCTGCCAGAGAGTGCACGACACACCTGCCAGAAATAACAACACACCTGCCAGAGTGCACGACACACCTGCCTGGTTGCACAGCATACGTGCCGAAGTTCAGGAAGCGCCTGCCGGAGTGCACGACGCACGTACCCGAGTGCTCCAGGTGTCATAGGACGAGAGGACTTCCTGACACTGTTCACTGTGATGATGTACACCATACCTGGCGCGTCGCGGGGGAACAATATATTTTAGTTCATAAGACTTTCCTTTACTCAGCTGGGTATAAGACTATATATATATATATATATATATATATATATATATATATATATATATATATATATATATACAGTACAAATGGACGCGCACTTTCAGATAACACATAATGCCCTCCAACAGTAAGGATCTCCGTAGCCTACTATTTGGCCAGCACAGCCGAGTGGTTAGCGTGCCCAGCTACATCGCAAATGGGAAAAGGTTCGAATCCTTCCTGTTGAAGGGCAATATATATATATATATATATATATATATATATATATATATATATATGTGTGTGTGTGTGTGTGTGTTAAAAGGGAAAGTGTATTTCATTTCACATGAGTGTGGTTTCTGGTAGCTGGGTTTGGCATCGCACCTGCCATAAAATTTTATTACAAGGTCAGGACATATTAAGCTATTTACAAATTTGACCCACGGCAAAGCTATCCAGTTTATACTAACACTCGCTAACATTTACGTTATAATTATTTGTGTGCTTAATAAGAGAAGATGCAATGATATATGTACTGATCAGAAAGTTACAGGTTTTAACTGAAGTAGCTTCGGACCAATCAATACAGCGGTCATTATATCAACGCATTGGACACCTGTCCTGTTCTTATACAATATTCATGCTGCTTGAGTCTCACAAGAGACCATTACCAGTCTGTTCTATAGGAAACATATTACAGCTTTTGCAAAGTTTTCCGTCAACACATCCCGCAGATCTGCAGGATTTTCTGGTGAGATTTTGATTAGAATATTCTAGATAGTATTGTTACCGTTGAAGGCTACACTCACATTTAAAGCTTTGGGTAGATGGGGAACGAAGGTAAAATCATCAGTTTGCAAAACTAAAAGATTCTTGGTATAATGGGAAGCTTGGGATGAAGTTTATATCGTATCTTCTTTGCCAAAGATCTTAGCATACTTTAACTTGGATCCGATACTAAAGATATTCTCAAACTCTTCAGCCATGAATTCTGGATTTCATCAAGCATAACAAAGAATTGCAACACAAACATTAGCGAAGGTCTGTATACACTAGATTGCTCCGTCGTATGCCCAAAAAAATCTGTAAAAAAATATACATAGAATCATGTCTGTTACCAGCCTCGTTGTCTGTTACCAGCCTCGTTGTCAGTTACCAGCCTCGTTGTCTGTTATGAGCCTCAGGGTACGGTTGTGTGATGGAGCGTCAATCTGACCGGCCCTGGTGCCTGGCGCCACATCTCTGGTCCCCAGGTATATATAGCTGAAAATCCATACAGCACAACCGACCGCCACTTACATATAGATTGGTCCCGGAACTTCTTCCTGGCCGTCTTAACTTCTGAGGCTTGGCGGGCGTCGGGTGAAGCCGACGGGGTTCGACTGAGAAGTGCCGGTCGAACTGAGAAGTGCCGGTTTGCCTGGGATGTGCCGGTCGGACTAAGAATTGCCGGCTGATACGAGGTCTCCAGCAATCATCTCGATAGCAAACTTAAAAACTGTTATCATACAGACTTCTGAAAAAAGTGGCATTTTCACCTCCTTCCTTTTAAGAATATGATCCTTGTTCTCTTATGTTCTCCCAGTGAACAGATTTGTGAAGACGAAAGCAATCATCAATTTCATAACCAAGTTCTTACACACACACACACACACACACACACACACACACACACACACAAATGCTAACAAAAAACAAATATACATGCAGAATAAACCCAAGTGGGCACCCACAAGCACTCTTGTTTATGAGGTACTCACCACTATAACAACATACCTTTTCCTTATCAGAGTTTTACAATGTAGCGTGGGCCTGTTTATTTACAGTGTAGCGAGGGCCTGGTCATTTACAGGTGTCGCGAGGGCCTGGTCATTTACAGAGTCGCGTGAGACTTTTACACCCTCTTCTGCTCTCTCAACCACGCTCTTTTTATTTCCAAACATCTCTCTCACCCTTACATTGCTTACTCGATCAAACCACCTCACACCACATATTGTCCTCAAACATCTCATTTCCAGCACATCCACCCTCCTGCGCACAACTCTATCCACAGCCCACGCCTCGCAACCATACAACATTGTTGGAACCACTATTCCTTCAAACATACCCATTTTTGCTTTCCGAGATAATGTTCTCGACTTCCAAACATTCTTCAAGGCTCCCAGAATTTTCGTCCCCTCCCCCACCCTATGATTCACTTCCGCTTCCACGGTTCCATCCGCTGCCAGATCCACTCCCAGATATCTAAAACACTTCACTTCCTCCAGCTTTTCTCCATTCAAACTTACCTCCCAATTGACTTGACCCTCAACCCTACTGTACCTAATAACCTTGCACTTATTCACATTTACTCTTAACTTTCTTCTTTCACACACTTTACCAAACTCAGTCACCAGCTTCTGCAGTTTCTTACATGAATCAGCCACCAGCGCTGTATCGTCAGCGAACAACAACTGACTCACTTCCCAAGCTCTCTCATCCACAACAGACTGCATACTTGCCCCTCTTTCCAAAACTCTTGCATTCACCTCCCTAACAACCCCATCCATAAACAAATTAAACAACCATGGAGACATCACACACCCCTGCCGCAAACCTACATTCACTGAGAACCAATCACTTTCCTCTCTTCCTACACGTACACATGCCTTACATCCTCGATAAAAACTTTTCACTGCTTCTAACAACTTGCCTCCCACACCATATATTCTTAAAACCTTCCACAGAGCATCTCTATCAACTCTATCATATGCCTTCTCCAGATCCATAAAAGCTACATACAAATCCATTTGTTTTTCTAAGTATTTCTCGCATACATTCTTCAAAGCAAACACCTGATCCACACATCCTCTACCACTTCTGAAATATATATATATATATATATATATATATATATATATATATATATATATATATATATATATATATATATATATACAGAGAGAGAGAGAGAGAGAGAGAGAGAGAGAGAGAGAGAGAGAGAGAGAGAGAGAGAGAGAGAGAGAGTTTTGACATGTGTCTGAACCTCATCTCGGTAGGGGTAGCGTAGACTTTAATCTCACGCGGCTCCGATGTCTCCGATGGACAGACAAATGTATATGCACACCAACAGTGGGATTCGAACCCTGGATAGGGCGTCTGGCTGTTCCCTGGACCACACGGAGCACAAACATTATAGATTTCCAGTAGAACAAGACGGTTATATTCCCTATCTTAGCGGAATCTCTCTCTGGTGAAAAGCTGGCAGCAGAAACAGTGAATAATTATTCCTCGTTGTAAGAAATTCCCATGACAATATCACCATCAGTTACCACGGGCGGGGATCATTATGGTGACGCCATACAGCACCTTCATTAGCCTGTATCGTAGCCGCTGTCGTCTGACAGAAGGAGGTCGAGGAAAACACACACACACACACACACACACACACACACACACACACACACACACACACACACACTGTGACATTCCCGAGCTGATATAATCAGTAGCTTATTGTCGAGGAGGAGCGAGGAGGTGAGGGGGAGCCCCTTCCGGCACTCAGGCCACCCGCCCAGGCAGGATCTAGGTCACTCACTGCTCGTCTCCCCCTCCTCATCCCCCATCTCACCCCTAACCACCCACCCGGAGCCACCCACACACCCGCACGCCGTCAGTACCGCCGCCCTCACACACCCTCAGGGTCAATAGGGTGCCATCGTGCGGGTTGGCCTTGTGTGATGCAGGTGCCGGTCTTGTGGTGTCCTCTGAGCGTTAGCCTGGTCGTACTCCGGGGGCCGGCCAGGTGCGACCACGTGATCAACCCTGTGTTACACCGAGGCCAGCCTGGTGCTTCCTCAGAGGCCAGTTTGGTACTACCCCAGGGGCCAGCTTGGAACTACCCCAGAAGCCAAGCTTGGTGCTAACCCGGAGGCCAGCTTGGTGCTAACCCAGAGGCCAGCCTTGTACCATCCCCGAGGTTAACTTTGTGCTTCCTTGGGATCAGTCATGTGTTAGCCCAACCCCACCAGCCATGCACGACTACAGTGGGGAGATAAGGTCAAGCCAGTCATGTACCAACGTCGGGCTGAGTCAGGTTATAGCCAGCCTCAGTCTGACAACACACCGCCTGGCGAGGCAAGGTCATCCAGAGCACCGCGGGCAGCGTCCAGTGACCCAGCTACGGCATGACTGCCTCCTGACTCGTTATTAACTTTTAACATCCTGTTCGTCATGCATAATGTTCAGGCAAGTAGCTGCCTGCCTGTGCATCAGGTAGTGATTATGTTAGGAGAGGGAGTAAGTATTTTGAAGGACTATTAAATGTAAGAAGTGGAGGGAACAAGGGGATCGAAAAGACTAAATTGGCGATAGAAGGATGGAGTGAAAAAGGGTTTTAGTGATCGGGGCGTGAACATGCAGGAGGGTGAGAGGCGTGCACGGAATAGTAAACTGGGAAGATGTTGCATACTGGGATCGACGCGGTGTCAGAGTACTGAACCAGGGCATGTGAAGCGTCAGGGGTAAACTACGAAAAGGTGCGTGGGGCTTGGTTGTGGATACGAAGCTATGGTTTCGGTGCATTACACATGACAACTAGAGAATGGATGTGAGCTGATGCGGCCTTTCTTCGACTGTTTCTGGCGCTATCTCGCTAACGAGGGAAATGACGATCAATTATGATTTATATATCCCTGAAGATTGGGATAAAATAGTAGTAACCACGAATCTCTTGCGTGCTGTACGAGGCGAATAATTGGGAAGGGAGCGATGGCACTAGAATTCCTCCCTCCAAATATCATTACTTTCTAATACAGAAACAGGAAGGAGCCAAGTGAGGAATCTGCCTGGAAGGCTCAGTCGTGGGCGTCTGAATCAAAGTGGATGCAATCAGGTTGAAACGAAGGAGGAGATATGTGCTGTGGTAAATAAGAGACACGTGGATGTGCTGGAGCCGAGTGAAACCAACTTGAAGGGTAGGAGGGTTGAGTTTGTCTGAGAACGTTGACTGAGTAAAGCCCAGTAGAACATGAGAGGATAAAGGGGATGGTTCTCTGATAAGGAATGAGATCTGGGATGGTGTTAAGGGGGTGCGAGGGAGTGAGTTTACGGAATGATGAGAGTTAGAATGTGTAGCAGATCGCGCGAGGTGGGTTTATGCCAGTGTTTATATAAACATCTGGTAGTGAGAAGAATGAAGATGAAAGGAAGGAATTTTGGGAGAAGATGAGATGGCGTTTTAGCAGCTGTGATGTATGGGATCGAATTTCGATGCTAAAGGATCCAAGTGTTTGAGTAGATGAGGTGCCAATTGAGGGTATGCTTGGGACGCTTGTGTCCACGGGGTGTATGTAAGTACGTGGGGAGAAACCTTGTCTGGAGTAGTACTTGAGAGGAGTGCAAACAAGAGAGTGACGGATGTGAACGTGTTGACAGACAGAGGGGTAGCTGGTGGAATGCTTCATCATATCTCGATGGTGGTGAGTGTGTGAAGTTTGCGGTGGGTTCAGGAAAGAGGAAAAGACATACTTGTGAGAGAAGTGGCGAGACTGGGAAAGCTTGAAAAATTGGCCTGCGCGTGGAGACACCATGAGTGATGCATAAGGGTGAGTGTAAGTGAAACTTGGAAAGTGGTAGGTAGTTAAGGATGAAGTGCTTTGAGTATGTGCTAATGTGCACGGGATGCGAAAGGTAGGGTGCAAATGTACAGGTGTCTTAAGCATTCTAAGCGACTCAACCGTAATGGTTAGGTATATAAATTAAAAAGTTAAGAATTGACTCAACTGAAAGCTAATAGAAATTTCTACAGTTCTATAACGATTATACTCTTTATCGTGCTTTTTATGTAATAAAATTAACTTTCAATGAAAATATAACACAATAACTTATTACAAATGATATGTTTTTCTGAAAAATACCGAGGTACTTTTCAACTTCTGAGTTGCTGAATCAATGAATCAATCACTAGACTGGAAGAACAGCACCCACGTCAAACACGGAAAGGAACCATAAAGTATGACGAACAGAAAAATACGTAATTGTATTTTTTTTTTCTTATTACTATTGGGTGTGTGTTGCATGCTACTACACCACCGTTGAATACGCCTCTGTGTGGAAGTACGAGAAAGGGTAGTGAGTGCAGGAATGAGAATGTTAGACAGCGAGAGTAAGAAAAAAAGATGAGTGTATGTATAGACGGTATAATGCTCGGAGGAAATTGGAGTGATTGGGAGGAGTACAAGAGAAAGCGACAGGAGGTCAAGAAAGAGGTACGACTACGAGAGGTGAAGAAGAAGAAAGAAAGTATCAATGGACTAAGAGATGATAATATAAAGCGTTATGGAAGTGAACGAAGGGGTAAGAACAGAAGAGAATAAAAACGAGAGACAGAGAGGAGAGATGATGGAGGCAGTGATAACAGAAGGATAATGTGAAAAAGAGAGGAAGTGATTATTTTGAAGGTCCGCTGAATGTTTCTGTTGATAGGAGAACTGTGAATGTCGTGTGTTTGGGTCGTCGCATGCTGAGGTATGAAGTCATGGTGAAAAGAGAGGAGGTAATGAAAACCTTGCACAAGACGAAATATGGGAAAGCGTTGCTAATGGATGGGACTGTAGTTGGGTTTCTCAAGGATGGGGGCGATGGTATTGTTGACTGGTTAAGTAGATATGTATAATGTATGTATGGCCCTAATTGAGGTGCCTGAGGATTGGCGGAGTGCGTCTATAGCGTCCTTGTATTAAGGCAAGTTGGACAAGAATGATTGTCTGAACTACAGAGGGGTACACCTGGTAAAGAGTATGGGAGAACGATGATTGAGAGGGTGGTAGCATGCACAGAGCAGCTGATTAAAGAGGAGTAATGTGGTTCCAGGAAAGAAGGTAAAGCGTGTATTGATCAAGGGTTCACACTAAAAAGTACGTCTTACAAGTACTTAGAAAACGAGAGTGAATGGGATCGAGGGAAAACGTAGGATAGGGTTGACAGAGGGGGATTACATAAGGTGCTGCAATGGAGTAAATGGAAGTTACTCAATGTAGTGAGGGGTTTCTACCGAAAGAGTAAGACACGCGTGTTGACAGGAAGAGAGGAAGATGCGTGCTTCATGGTGCAGGTGGGTGTGCGTCAAGAATGTATGATGATGTCACCTTAGTTGTGTAGGTAACCCATGAATGGGCAGGTGAGGGAGGCAAATGTGAGAGTCTTGGAGGAAGGGATAGGATCTGCAGAGCGCTGGGCAGTTGTTGTTGTTGTTGTTGGAGAGCTTCTTTTAGATATTTCTGTGTTCTCATCATCGCAGATCTCCTCTTTCAGTTGACAGCACATTGAATACCTTTTCCATCTCTCTCCCAGAGATCTTGTGAATCATGGAGTGATAACATCTTCTGTGACGTGACGGATTTAAATCAAGTGTATGATAACTGATACCTTCTATCTGTTGCCAAGATCAGGTTATCATACACCTTCCTCATCTTCTCTTTAGGTCGTACAGTGCGAGTTCTTGTAAACTTTCGCGATAATACAAAACGCTCCATTCCTGGATTTTATTTGCGAAGTTTTTCTGATTTTTTCCCTAGCTTATCACTCTCTCATTTTCTTGTTGGTGACCATCATAGTACAGTAGCAGCATTCATATCTGATTCTTATTTCGGTGGTGAACACTTCCATGACTAAGGTTGTGTGTCCCTCGTGATGAGTGTTCGCATTACTACCCCCTTCTTTACCTCATCACTGCGTACTCCATATCTCTCAGTAATTGATTCATGGTGACTCCTAAGTCTTTATTTACGTCTGTCGTCACAAGTAACCTTCTCTGTTGAGGACGTTGTAGGGATTAACCGCTGTCTCCGTTGCCTCTCCATGATTTAGTTGTTCGATTTTTTTTCTTTGAATTTCGTTACGTTCTCTTCGGTCCATTTGCATAGTAATATCAATTCTTGTTCTTTTTTTTCTCTCTCTCTGTCTCTATTGTCATCTGCGAAACGCTGTATCATTCTTTCATATCTTTGTCCAAGTCGGATATCTTAATCGAGAGGGCTGTTGAGGCTAGAAATAAGGGGGAAACGGAAGAGGCACGATTTGGGGCGTCGGGGACGGAAAATTCAGGGAGGGCGAGAGGCGCGCAGTGGATAGAATGAGTCAGAACAATGTGGTATATGGGGGCAATGTGCTTTCACTGGGCTGAGCAAGGGCGTATGAAATGGTCAGAGTAAACCATGGAGCAATCTGTGGAGTAAAGTCTCTTGTTTGGCTACATCATACATAACAACTGGAGATTGGATATGCACAAGTGGGGCCATTATGCGTCTGTTCCCGACGTTTTCTCGCTCAAGTTACACGGTGTGAATATATATATATATATATATATATATATATATATATATATATATATATATATATATCAGATGCATAATAATGACCAACAACTTCAAACAACAGAGTACCGATAGAAGTAATAACCCAGAGAATATTTTGTTTTCTTCGCCGCTGACTCTCTCTTCCGTGGATGAACCAGTAACATCTGTGTTGTTCATAATACAATTCTAAGTATGGTGCGTGGCGTGGTAGACGTGGACACAAACGGTAAACACTGGGAGCTAAATCTTGACTTGAGGAGTGTGGAGGGTGACTCGATAGTATAAAAAACCCACATATTCCCGGGCAGTGGCCTGCGTAATACAGGCACAATATATGGGCTGGTTTGTCATGAAGTATAGGAATCACTGTGGGCAACATTCCCTTATATTTTCTCCCCTGACGACCTGCCTCACTATCCGCACGGTCGCCACCAATTGTCGAAGGTGTGTGTGCGGCGCGTAGTGAGTTAACAACATACAAGTGTCACGCCAGCCAATAACAATGGTGGCCATGATCTTTGCCGGTCGATGATTGGCTGCGGGGCTTCTGAGTGTCAGTTCTTCCTGATGGACTAACGTCAGAAAGAGTTGCTTTATTCTATTGATTCCATCGAGAGAATTTTCTGACTATCGTCGGTCACAAGGTAACATGAAGTGGTCTGGACCCACTAAGTACTTGGTTCCACGCTTCCACATCGATGCTGAGGACCCAGGTTACGGGGCAACTGATCTACAAGAACACTCTGGACACGCCCAGATGACCGGAGGTGAGCGGGAACCTTCCATGAGGAAACACAGTTCACCCAGTGGTGGTGATCCGGACGTCTTTGATGATATAAGACTCCAAACATTTCTAGCTGATTCTGTGATGAACTGATCATCTGGGAGTCCAGATCGAACGTGCGCCTTCGTTGGACTCAGGAGCACACTGGAACACAGGACACGCCGACCACTGTGAAGTAATTAGCGCATCACATTACCAAACACACGCGTCACACGTTAAAGTGCTTCCTCGTGTACAGTTCGCTTTTGCATACACTACTGTTGAGGGTCCTGCGTCCAGTCATGGTGAGGCTGATAACCAGATTTATTATATGAGCACAACATCCACAACACATACTAGTAGCTAGGTAGACACCGTTGTATAAGAATACAAGACCCCGCTGCTTAGGTATATGAGACGAAAAGTATCTGATTACTTAGAATACTCGTTTCTCTCTTGTGGTTTCCCCACTGTGGAAGTTTTAGCACAGTGTGTGGGACTTGTTTGTACCGGCCAAGCGTCGCACATACTCGGGCGTTACGTCACCCACGCCTGGCCAAGCGTCGTACATACGATACCCTTACGTCACCCACACCTGGCCAAGCGTCGTACATACGATACCCTTACGTCACCCACGCCTGGCCAAGCGTCGTACATACGATACCCTTACGTCACCCACGCCTGGATCTTCTACAGCTAACCTTTCCTGGAAGCCAATCACGGGCCAGGTCGTCTGGAACCTATCCTCTCCAGCCCGCTCATCTCTGTTTACCTTAGTGCATCATAATCCCGATAATATGATCAACCTTAATTACATTTCATGGGAAAAAGTAATTCTATATTGATTACGTTATTCTCTCGAACGAACAATGATGAAGTTATCATTATATAAAGATAATTTCTCATTAAGCATTTCGTACTGTATATATTTTGTTGTTAATGCAAACTGAACATGATATCTGTAAGTGAATTTTGTATGTCTGGTTCCGTTTTCGATTAATCCATCTCACGAACACCGAAATTACTTACTATAGCTGTTACCTGAACGATCAAAGAAAACGAGGCTCTGGAAATTCCGTTTTCGGCGGGGAGGAAATTGTTTAACTTTTCGAGTGCTTTTCCAGCGTACCTTCCATTACCTTGTTTTCCTGGAAACTGGATACGAGAATCTTAACCTCCAGACGGTTTCCCTAAGTCGCTGGAATCTGGAAAGGTTGAGGGTGTGTTGCCGCCAGACACAACGTAACTGTACGTAGTGATGAAGGCGATGGAAAACGGATACAAGATATACAAAAGATAGAAAATGGAGACTAAATCAACATCAAGGAACACGTAAATGATAATCGTTACCTGAGCCAACAACGTCATACGAAGTCGTCAGCTTTACCAACTGGCTTCTTCATGATGACGTATGCTGGCAGCATTACTGAACTGTGGCTCTCGCGCCGTGAGTGAGGGAGCGAAGGTCAGCGTTATGCGCTGCTAATGGTGTGCGAATTTCCCCCCCACACCCCGGCGACCTCACTTCTGCTCCAGCAGCCACATTGTGGACGCGAGATGCAGTGTAGGAGACACAGCCGCCAGCCACGCCGTGAGGAATACTGTACACTGCCTTGTTGTGTCCTGGGGTCAGGAGGAGCAGTACACTGGTACGTGGTGTTCAGAGGAGCAGTATCGTCTGCCATGTTCACAGGAGCAGTATCGTCTGCCATGTTCACAGGAGCAGTATCGTCTGCCATGTTCACAGGAGCAGTATCGTCTGCCATGTTCACAGGAGCAGTATCGTCTGCCATGGTCACAGGCGCAGTATCGTCTGCCATGTTCACAGGAGCAGTATCGTCTGCCATGTTCACAGGAGCAGTATCGTCTGCCATGTTCACAGGAGCAGTATCGTCTGCCATGTTCACAGGAGCAGTATCGTCTGCCATGTTCACAGGCGCAGTATCGTCTGCCATGTTCACAGGCGCAGTATCGTCTGCCATGTTCACAGGAGCAGTATCGTCTGCCATGTTCACACGAGCAGTATCGTCTGCCATGTTCACAGGAGCAGTATCGTCTGCCATGTTCACAGGAGCAGTATCGTCTGCCATGTTCACAGGCGCAGTATCGTCTGCCATGTTCACAGGAGCAGTATCGTCTGCCATGTTCACAGGCGCAGTATCGTCTGCCACGTTCACAGGAGCAGTATCGTCTGCCATGTTCACAGGCGCAGTATCGTCTGCCATGTTCACAGGAGCAGTATCGTCTGCCATGGTCACAGGCGCACATATCAAGCATTGGGGAGCGTCACCTTAGCGAAGGTCTTCAGTTCCTGGCGATGTATTCAGCTCACACTGCATGATGACATCTTGATTACGATCATCCAAACAAGTCGGTACACTAGTGAGGTAATTATGAGGGATGGAGGAATGAATTCGAAATGGAATGAATTTAGATAGAAAATGTACACTAGTGAGGTAATTATGAGGGATGGAGGAATGAATTTAGATTGAAAATTACCAGAGTAATGATTACAGGAAAAAAAAAAGAGAGAAAACCTCTTATAGATTTGAGATACAATAGCGGCAAAATAATGAAATAACGATTTTAGTGAGATTATAAATTACATTTGTTTCAATACGATCAAACTCTATTGATGGCAGTGATGACATTATGAGGAGGACTTGAATGTATTATGGGGAAGAAAATATAGATAACTAAAGGAATTAACCAAGATGATATTAAGACTAATATTCAATGGGGGGGGTTGACAGCCCGTTCCTTGGCTATGACGTCACGATCATGTGATTCAGGCGATTCGAGCGGGAAAATAGCGCAGCCTGACGTGACCTTAGCGACGTCACACATGATGACACGAGCATCTAGCGGGATAATGACTCAGGTCTCACAGTCTGGGCGGGATAACTGGGCATCTCTGATGGTGTCAGGCGAGGCTGGTGAACTGCACACTTATATGCAAAGGAATTCTACGTCCAGCAACAGATCACGTGATAGTGGAAGATAACAGACCACTGGGCCCTGACGAGGCTGTTTGTGATGGTGGAAGATAACAGACCATCGGGCCCTGACGAGGCTGTTTGTGATGGTGGAAGATAACAGACCATCGGGTCCTGACGAGTCTGTTTGTGATGGTGGAAGATAACAGACCATCGGGTCCTGACGAGGCTGTTTGTGATGGTGGAAGATAACAGACCATCGGGTCCTGACGAGGCTGTTTGTGATAGCGGAAGATAACAGACCATCGGGCCCTGACGAGGCTGTTTGTGATTGCGGAAGATAACAGACCATCGGGCCCTGACGAGGCTGTTTGTGATTGCGGAAGATAACAGACCATCGGTCCTGACGAGGCTAGTGGAAGATAACAGACCATCGGGTCCTGACGAGGCTGTTTGTGATGGTGGAAGATAACAGACCATCGGGTCCTGACGAGGCTAGTGGAAGATAACAGACCATCGGGTCTTGACGAGTCTGTTTGTGATAGTGGAAGATAACAGACCATCGGGTCCTGACGAGGCTGTTTGTGATGGTGGAAGATAACAGACCACCGGGTCCTGACGAGGCTGTTTGTGATAGTGGAAGATAACAGACCACCGGGTCCTGACGAGTCTGTTTGTGATAGTGGAAGATAACAGACCACCGGGTCCTGACGAGTCTGTTTGTGATAGTGGAAGATAACAGAAACCTACAGATAACTGTGGTGGAAGTAAGGTGTACAGGTTATCCAAGGTGAATATAACCTGCAAGTTGTCGTCTTCACTACAGAGGCACGAATGATCACGAATCGTCTTCACTATAGACGCACGAATGATCACGAATCGTTTTCACTACAGAGGCACGAATTTTCTTCACTATAGAGGCACGAATGATCACGAATCGTCTTCACTACAGAGGCACGAATCGTCTTCACTATAGAGGCACGAAAGACCACGAATCGTCTTCACTAGAGAGGCACGAATGATCTCCACAGATGTCAACGATGTCACGAACACACGCACCGATGTCACCGATACGATACATCCACTTGGTGAATTACCCGATAAATGAGCGAAGACTTGCTTACTCACTCACCGATATGATGAATCAACAAGCCGATGAAGCTACAGATTGAAAATTTTTTTCCCATTTTGTTACCGATATAATGACCCAATTCTCCTGGTCTGCAAGGCAAATAACGACTTATCTCTCTTTGTGAATTAATGACCTCGCCTGATTAGAGGAAAATGATAATGAGCATTATACACGTCTTTTACAGGATCATCTTTTTTCATATGACATGTTAAGGTCACCATGTGATAAGGTCACCGCATATCAAGGTCACCACATGTTAAGGTCATCGCATGATAAGGTCACCGCATATTAAGGTCACCATATGTTAAAGTCACCACATATTAAGGTTACCGCATATTAAGGTTACCGCATATTAAGGTTACCGCATATTAAGGTCACCACATGTTAAGGTCACCACATGAAAAGGTCACCACCTCTAAACTCAGTGTACACTAAGGACAGTTAAATTCCTAATTACTGAAACCTGCGTGTGAAGACACTGACACCCCACCCCCATGCAAACATCTGAACCTTCACATAGTCTGAGATGTATTCCTTAAAGTTTACACTAATGACCACCCCCCCCCCCCTCCGCCTAATCCTCAGACCATGGTAACTGCGTTGCAGTCATGTGATCACACACTGGCTCTTTCTTTTTCTTTTTTTTCGAAGCACAACAGTGGGTAAGGTGAGGTGGAGTGGGGTGAGGTGAGGTCGGGTGGGGTGGGGTCGGGTGAGGTGGGGTGGGGTGGGGTCGGGTGAGGTGGGGTGAGGTGGGGTGGGGTCGGGTGGGGTGAGGTGGGGTGGGGTGGGGTGGGGTGAGGTGGGGTGGGGTCGGGTGAGGTGGGGTGGGGTCGGGTGGGGGTGAGGTGGGGTTGGGAGGGGAGGTGGAGTCGGGTGAGGTGGGATGGTGTGGTGGGAGGGGTTGTATGTGGTGTGTGCTTTGCGTGAGGGAGGTGAGAGCGGCGTGCGTGGTCGCTCGTGACACACTCTCACGAAAACACGGCAATGGTTATTCATTATTCACATTTGATTTTCTCGAATCCCTCATTAGTTACTTCATATTACACACACACACACACACACACACACACACACACACACACACAAAGTCAATATTCTTTGTCATGGCGTCGCATACAAACTGAGGCAAACAATATTTCCTTAGATCTAATCAAGAAATGGAAATTTATTTCTAAGATTCACATGACGAGTGACGAGAGAGAGATAAGCGTCTGTAATCAGTGTTCCAGCTAAGCTTAAATCTGGTTAATTACGTTTAAGCAACAGTTGTGTGTGTGTGTGTGTGTGTGTGTGTGTGTGTGTGTGTGTGTGTGTGTGTGTGATATGATGTTACTTCTTTTGTGAATGAGATCACTTAGAAATTAATGAAGCGTAAGAGGCAGCAGGGGAAGGCCTGGATGACGACCTGCAGTAATGATGGTAAGTTTTGTACATAAATGATAACTAACTGATGACTGTGATGGTGTAGATGAAGAGTGAGTAAGACATGCGGCACAGCTGGACTTAATGGGGCAGGTGGTGTCCCCCTGAACCCACTGAGCACGACGGTACGACCCCTGAGCACGACGGTACGACCCCTGAGCACGACGGTACGACCCCTGAGCACGAGGGAACGACCCCTGAGCACGACGGTACGACCCCTGAGCACGAGGAAACGACCATGATAACCAGGCCAAGAGTCACAATGGTCAGGTCACATGTCAGGTCATTACACCCAAGGGTCGTACCGTCGTGTTCAGATGTCTCAGAGTTGTTACCAGGACTGGAGAGGGCGTGGGCCACCATCAGCTGGACATGACCACTACAACACAGACCAACACGAACACCAGCTATATAAAGGATTGGGAAAAAAAATACTGAAAACAAATCACACAAATATCTGAATATATCAGAAAAAACAAATTGGGTTTTGTGAAGATCAAAATGTAAACGCAAGTTTGGGCAAACATTGTAAGTACATAACGGTTATGACTCGTAAATCTTAAGATGTATTAAGAATAGGTGTCGACGTATTAAGAACAGGTGTCGACGTATTAAGAACAGGTGTCGACGTATTAAGAACAGGTGTCGACGTATTAAGAACAAGTGTCGACGTATTAAGAACAGGTGTCGCAGTATTAAGAACAAGTGTCGACGTATTAAGAACAGGTGTCGACGTATTAAGAACAGGTGTCGACGTATTAAGAACAGGTGTCGACGTATTAAGAACAAGTGTCGACGTATTAAGAACAGGTGTCGCAGTATTAAGAACAAGTGTCGACGTATTAAGAACAGGTGTCGACGTATTAAGAACAAGTGTCGACGTATTAAGAACAGGTGTCGACGTATTAAGAACAGGTGTCGCAGTATTAAGAACAAGTGTCGACGTATTAAGAACAGGTGTCGCAGTATTAAGAACAGGTGTCGACGTATTAAGAACAGGTGTCGACGTATTAAGAACAAGTGTCGACGTATTAAGAACAGGTGTCGCAGTATTAAGAACAAGTGTCGACGTATTAAGAACAGGTGTCGACGTATTAAGAACAGGTGTCGACGTATTAAGAACAGGTGTCGACGTATTAAGAACAAGTGTCGACGTATTAAGAACAGGTGTCGACGTATTAAGAACAGGTGTCGACGTATTAAGAACAGGTGTCGCAGTATTAAGAACAAGTGTCGACGTATTAAGAACAGGTGTCGCAGTATTAAGAACAAGTGTCGACGTATTAAGAACAGGTGTCGACGTATTAAGAACAGGTGTCGCAGTATTAAGAACAAGTGTCGACGTATTAAGAACAGGTGTCGACGTATTAAGAACAGGTGTCGCAGTATTAAGAACAAGTGTCGACGTATTAAGAACAGGTGTCGACGTATTAAGAACAGGTGTCGACGTATTAAGAACAGGTGTCGACGTATTAAGAACAGGTGTCGCAGTATTAAGAACAAGTGTCGACGTATTAAGAACAGGTGTCGCAGTATTAAGAACAGGTGTCGCAGTATTAAGAACAGGTGTCGCAGTATTAAGAACAGGTGTCGCAGTATCAAGAACAGGTGTCGCAGTATTAAGACCAGGTGTCGCAGTATTAAGAATAGGTGTTGCAGTATTAAGAACAAGTGTCGACGTATTAAGAACAGGTGTTGCAGTATTAAGAACAAGTGTCGACGTATTAAGAACAGGTGTCGCAGTATTAAGAACAGGTGTCGCAGTATTAAGAACAGGTGTCGCAGTATTAAGAACAAGTGTCGACGTATTAAGAACAGGTGTCGCAGTATTAAGAACAAGTGTCGACGTATTAAGAACAGGTGTCGCAGTATTAAGAACAGGTGTCGCAGTATTAAGAACAGGTGTCGCAGTATTAAGAACAGGTGTCGCAGTATCAAGAACAGGTGTCGCAGTATTAAGACCAGGTGTCGCAGTATTAAGAATAGGTGTTGCAGTATTAAGACCAGGTGTCGCAGTATTAAGAACAGGTGTTGCAGTATTAAGACCAGGTGTCGCAGTATTAACTACAGGTGTCGCAGTATTAAGAACAGGTGTTGCAGTATTAAGACCAGGTGTCGCAGTATTAAGAACAGGTGTTGCAGTATTAAGACCAGGTGTCGCAGTATTAAGAACAGGTGTTCCAGTATTAAGAACAGGTGTCGCAGTATTAAGAACAAGTGTTGCAGTATTAAGAACAAGTGTCGCAGTATTAAGAACAGGTGTCGCAGTATTAACTACAGGTGTCGCAGTATTAAGAACAGGTGTCGCAGTATTAAGACCAGGTGTCGCAGTGTTAAGAACAGGTGTCGCAGTATTAAGAACAGGTGTCGCAGTATTAAGAACAGGTGTCGCAGTATTAACTACAGGTGTCGCAGTATTAAGAACAGGTGTCGCAGTATTAAGAACAGGTGTCGCAGTGTTAAGAACAGGTGTCGCAGAAATTATGGCTTCGGAAAATTGGAAACGCTCTCTCTCTGGCTTTCAGGTCCTATTACGTACTGGTATTTAATCCAACAGCCCAATAGTCTATGGTTCTCTTAGTCTAAGTGACTAATTTCGTGAAGTGCCGGTTAACGTTGCTGACCATGATCCATGCGCGGGCCCACTAAGGTTCGAATCCTGTATACAGCAGTCTGGCCAAAACCAACCCAGATGTTGATCCTCCTTCTTGGGTACGTGAATCAGGCTAGTGTGTGTGTGTGTGTGTGTGTGTGTGTACGCACATATAGGAGTAAATACATAGTACATATGTATTTACCATAAATACATAACCACATAACCACATACGTGGTTATGCCATAACCACACACGTGGTTATGGCAAGAGACTAATGTTAAATGGTTGAGGGTATAGGATCGCTGTGTTGAGTACCACAAAATAATGACGTCTGAAAAGGTAGGCCAAATCATATAGCATTTATGGGCCTCCGTGGTGTTGTGGCTAGCGTTGCTGACCATGATCCACTCAAGGTCGCCCGGGGTTAAGGGCACAGGATCGAACCCTGGTTACGGCAGTGGGGCAACAGCCAACCCAACGTCTCATCCAAGGGCTTGGTCACTGAATTTTGTAACTGGCTTAGACTAGGGTATATATATATGTATATATATATATACATATATATATATATATATATATATATATATATATATATATATATATATATATATATATATATATATATATATATATATATATATATATATATACATACATACATATATATATATATATATATATATATATATATATATATATATATATATATATATATATATATATATATATATATATATATTTTCCAAACTATTCGCCATTTCTAGCGTTAGCAAGGTAGCGTTAAGAACAGAGGACTGGGCCTCTGAGGGAATATCCTCACCTGGTCCCCTTCTCTGTTCCTTCTTTTGGAAAATATATATAACGTTAATGAAATGGTGTTGTTTAGGGCAGTTGAGTGTGTCGTCTCATCGAACATTACAAAAATAAAAATCTGTTTCCTAATCTGTTACAATGCCACTTCCAAACATTCATCTCCGTCATCCCTAATTATGTAAATAATAAGTTATATTGTTTTTCTCTCGGTGAACTAGTCACAACTATGACATCACCTTGTCTGTGACGTCATGATAAAGGATATAGACTTGTCTGTGACGTCATGATAAAGAACACGTCATAATAATGAAACGTACAGTCAGGCTGCCGTCTGTCTGCACACCCCGGCCACTGTATTGTACTGAACTTTAGTGAATTTCACATAAGAACATAAAAAAAAAAAGAATATTGATATTCGCTTCGTGATCCGGGTCCTCGACGTGTCCTGCAGAAGTAATGTCCCACATTCGACACCATTTACGAAGACTGATAACGTATTCAGCTCGACGTCACGACCTTTCAGCTTTAGCACGAATCTCATTTTCTTTGCCCCAGGTGAAACAGTTTATAAAAAAAATCGACTCGTGCATCTCTCATGACCGAGTGATTCGTCCTCCCTCGTGGTATGATTGAGGTACCAGTCGTACTTATCATTAACCTCAAAGGAGGTTTGGTCAGCCTGCAGGACCCACAGTGTCCCTGAGCAGGAGGCTCAACACACGACCCACCCACGCTCACACCTCCTGACGTTACTCCACGAGTCAACGACAGCAACATTATCAAGGTGGGAGTTTCCACCAGACCTGCACACACTCCCGTCTACAGACTACATCTCCAGGAGGAGGTCACAGACACTGGAGCTTCCACCAGACCTACACACACTCCCGTCTACAGACTACATCTCCAGGAGGAGGTCACAGACACTGGAGCTTCCACCAGACCTACAGAGACCCCTGTCTACAGACGACCTCTCCAGGAGGAGGTCACAGACACTGGAGCTTCCACCAGACCTACACAGACTCCCGTCTACAGACTACATCTCCAGGAGGAGGTCACAGACACTGGAGCTTCCACCAGACCTACACAGACTCCCGTCTACAGACTACATCTCCAGGAGGAGGTCACAGACACTATCTAAACCTCAGAGGTTGTTCGAGCGAACACGTTTCATTTCGTTATCTTGTCTTTAGCCCTGCAACACTTACCTGATTCTTTGAAGCATACTCGTTTTCTTTATAACTCTTTCTCTCTTTTCAATCTCGTCCCGTCTTTTAGACTTTCATTATCCTCATAAT
This sequence comes from Panulirus ornatus, assembly GCF_036320965.1. Taxonomy (NCBI): domain Eukaryota; kingdom Metazoa; phylum Arthropoda; class Malacostraca; order Decapoda; family Palinuridae; genus Panulirus; species Panulirus ornatus. Next base: position 69,983,299 of record NC_092227.1, on the reverse strand, counting down.
GATTCACAAGATTTAGCTGAGCACGATAAACAAAAGAGAGAAATAAACAGTTTTAATTCCGTACTTATCATTTCTTCATGTGTTTCGTGGAAGGAAAACGGAAAAATCCAGATAAAGTGTCTTAAAATCACAGGAACTCACACGATTTCCCGCCTCCTGAACACAGTGTGTGGCTGCTTCAGCATTACGAGAACTGTTGTGGAAGAGATGTGGCTCTGGATGTTTGAGGATCTTTGTGCTGCCTCGCGAAACGTCTTCAAAACCTTTTATTTACGATGCGAAGACTTTCTTATAGCAAGGATATTCCCAGTATTTCTGTATCTTATTCTTTATTACATATCTGTATTTGAGTGTATAAGGGGTTATGTAGTTATCATATTTAGTATTTGTGTATTACGGGGAGAGAGTTTTACCCTCGTGTTGCCCTATATAGACATATATTATATCTATACAACTATGTACACACACACACACACACACACACACGCTCGCGCGCGCGTGCACCCCGACTAAGTCAGGTTATCATGAAGGCCTGTGAGTTTGTCTGTATATGAACAATAAGTCCCTCAATCTACCCAAACACTAGAATTTACCAGTGCAACATTCGAACCCCATGACACATACTTCTCTTTTCTACAGTTCCTTCTCCTTTAAGCACCAATCCTTCACTCCAATAGACAGATGAATTGTTCCTAATCACCCTCTCTCTCTCTCTCTCTCTCTCTCTCTCTCTCTCTCTCTCTCTCTCTCTCTCTCTCTCTCTCTCTCTCTCTCAGGTTCACGCACCCACCCTCACCCTACACTACCCCCACCTCTCTCTCACTCCAACGCCCTCACCACACTGTTTACGCGTCTGGCAGGTTCCTCCCCTGGGGAGACAATTAACAAAGTTCTCACCTGGTCAACTATCAGGTTGGCTAAGTAAACACGTGGGTGTTTTTTTATTTTGACAGGTTGCTTAAGCCTGTCCTGTCTCAGGCAGGGTCTTGGTAGATCAACATCATGTCCTCGACTTCTTCAGGTTTACGTCTATACGTTGAGATATCAGTAACAGTTATGTTATAGAAGTTTACAAAAAAACAATATTATCATCATCACACATCACGTAGAGTTCAATTCTAATCGCCGTCGTGTCGTAAAAGCAATGGAAATCCCCTTCTGAAGACTCTGATGCTACAAAGTGCAGTGCAGGAGGTTAGGAGTGGAATGAGAGAACTGAGTGGGTTGTTGTTGCTGGGTAGATGGCGTGGATACGTGAAGAGGTCAGACGGTGGAAGGACATGGTGGAGGGACGCGTTGCTGTGGTGGAGGGGTTAGAGTGGGTAGGAGAGAAGAGGGGGGGGGGGAGGGCAGGAAGGAAGGTGGAGTGTGTGGGAAGGGTGGATGATTTGGTGATGTGTGGAGGGATCCATATGGGGGTATGGAAAGGATGGGAGAGGAGTGGAGAGGTTGTGGGAAAGTTGCTGGTAGTGTGTGTGTGGGGATATGGTAGGGGTGTGAGGGACATGGGCGCCCCTAAAAACTAAGGCAGAGACTTGAAGACAACAACGATGCAGACAGACCCGAGATCTGGGCGACAGTACAAACATGTCACACCCTTGGTTCCCTCGACGCCTCAGAGCACCCAGGGAGGCTCCAGTCGTCCACTGATGCACACAGTAAACAATGATTACCTTAGCTTGGCGAGTCTCCTCCAGAAAACCAAACGATGTAATACACATACATACGCACACCCAGTCTGCTGGGGGTATACATAAAAAAAAGTCACCAAGAACACGCTTTCGGGAAATCAGTCACATGACTCGAAAAACTTCCGCCACACACCAGTGCATACTTCAGTCTTTCCCATTTCAAACTATCCCTTCCCCTGTCCCACCTCTTCTACCTCTCCTCTAACCACCCTATTCAAAAAAAAAAAAAAAAGTGATGCATGGGGGATGGGGACATGGGAGTGATGCATGGGGGATGGGGACATGGGAGTGATGCATGGGGGATGGGGACACGGGAGTGATGCATGGGGGATGGGGACATGGGAGTGATGCATGGGGGATGGGGACATGGGAGTGATGCATGGGGGATGGGGACATGGGAGTGATGCATGGGGGATGGGGACATGGGAGTGATGCATGGGGGATGGGGACATGGGAGTGATGCATGGGGGATGGGGACATGGGAGTGATGCATGGGGGATGGGGACATGGGAGTGATGCATGGGGGATGGGGACATGGGAGTGATGCATGGGGGATGGGGACATGGGAGTGATGCATGGGGGATGGGGACATGGGAGTGATGCATGGGGGATGGGGACATGGGAGTGATGCATGGGGGATGGGGACATGGGAGTGATGCATGGGGGATGGGGACATGGGAGTGATGCATGGGGGATGGGGACATGGGAGTGATGCATGGGGGATGGGGACATGGGAGTGATGCATGGGGGATGGGGACATGGGAGTGATGCATGGGGGATGGGGACATGGGAGTGATGCATGGGGGATGGGGACATGGGAGTGATGCATGGGGGATGGGGACATGGGAGTGATGCATGGGGGATGGGGACATGGGAGTGATGCATGGGGGATGGGGACATGGGAGTGATGCATGGGGGATGGGGACATGGGAGTGATGCATGGGGGATGGGGACATGGGAGTGATGCATGGGGGATGGGGACATGGGAGTGATGCATGGGGGATGGGGACATGGGAGTGATGCATGGGGGATGGGGACATGGGAGTGATGCATGGGGGATGGGGACATGGGAGTGATGCATGGGGGATGGGGACATGGGAGTGATGCATGGGGGATGGGGACATGGGAGTGATGCATGGGGGATGGGGACATGGGAGTGATGCATGGGGGATGGGGACATGGGAGTGATGCATGGGGGATGGGGACATGGGAGTGATGCATGGGGGATGGGGACATGGGAGTGATGCATGGGGGATGGGGACATGGGAGTGATGCATGGGGGATGGGGACATGGGAGTGATGCATGGGGGATGGGGACATGGGAGTGATGCATGGGGGATGGGGACATGGGAGTGATGCATGGGGGATGGGGACATGGGAGTGATGCATGGGGGATGGGGACATGGGAGTGATGCATGGGGGATGGGGACATGGGAGTGATGCATGGGGGATGGGGACATGGGAGTGATGCATGGGGGATGGGGACATGGGAGTGATGCATGGGGGATGGGGACATGGGAGTGATGCATGGGGGATGGGGACATGGGAGTGATGCATGGGGGATGGGGACATGGGAGTGATGCATGGGGGATGGGGACATGGGAGTGATGCATGGGGGATGGGGACATGGGAGTGATGCATGGGGGATGGGGACATGGGAGTGATGCATGGGGGATGGGGACATGGGAGTGATGCATGGGGGATGGGGACATGGGAGTGATGCATGGGGGATGGGGACATGGGAGTGATGCATGGGGGATGGGGACATGGGAGTGATGCATGGGGGATGGGGACATGGGAGTGATGCATGGGGGATGGGGACATGGGAGTGATGCATGGGGGATGGGGACATGGGAGTGATGCATGGGGGATGGGGACATGGGAGTGATGCATGGGGGATGGGGACATGGGAGTGATGCATGGGGGATGGGGACATGGGAGTGATGCATGGGGGATGGGGACATGGGAGTGATGCATGGGGGATGGGGACATGGGAGTGATGCATGGGGGATGGGGACATGGGAGTGATGCATGGGGGATGGGGACATGGGAGTGATGCATGGGGGATGGGGACATGGGAGTGATGCATGGGGGATGGGGACATGGGAGTGATGCATGGGGGATGGGGACATGGGAGTGATGCATGGGGGATGGGGACATGGGAGTGATGCATGGGGGATGGGGACATGGGAGTGATGCATGGGGGATGGGGACATGGGAGTGATGCATGGGGGATGGGGACATGGGAGTGATGCATGGGGGATGGGGACATGGGAGTGATGCATGGGGGATGGGGACATGGGAGTGATGCATGGGGGATGGGGACATGGGAGTGATGCATGGGGGATGGGGACATGGGAGTGATGCATGGGGGATGGGGACATGGGAGTGATGCATGGGGGATGGGGACATGGGAGTGATGCATGGGGGATGGGGACATGGGAGTGATGCATGGGGGATGGGGACATGGGAGTGATGCATGGGGGATGGGGACATGGGAGTGATGCATGGGGGATGGGGACATGGGAGTGATGCATGGGGGATGGGGACATGGGAGTGATGCATGGGGGATGGGGACATGGGAGTGATGCATGGGGGATGGGGACATGGGAGTGATGCATGGGGGATGGGGACATGGGAGTGATGCATGGGGGATGGGGACATGGGAGTGATGCATGGGGGATGGGGACATGGGAGTGATGCATGGGGGATGGGGACATGGGAGTGATGCATGGGGGATGGGGACATGGGAGTGATGCATGGGGGATGGGGACATGGGAGTGATGCATGGGGGATGGGGACATGGGAGTGATGCATGGGGGATGGGGACATGGGAGTGATGCATGGGGGATGGGGACATGGGAGTGATGCATGGGGGATGGGGACATGGGAGTGATGCATGGGGGATGGGGACATGGGAGTGATGCATGGGGGATGGGGACATGGGAGTGATGCATGGGGGATGGGGACATGGGAGTGATGCATGGGGGATGGGGACATGGGAGTGATGCATGGGGGATGGGGACATGGGAGTGATGCATGGGGGATGGGGACATGGGAGTGATGCATGGGGGATGGGGACATGGGAGTGATGCATGGGGGATGGGGACATGGGAGTGATGCATGGGGGATGGGGACATGGGAGTGATGCATGGGGGATGGGGACATGGGAGTGATGCATGGGGGATGGGGACATGGGAGTGATGCATGGGGGATGGGGACATGGGAGTGATGCATGGGGGATGGGGACATGGGAGTGATGCATGGGGGATGGGGACATGGGAGTGATGCATGGGGGATGGGGACATGGGAGTGATGCATGGGGGATGGGGACATGGGAGTGATGCATGGGGGATGGGGACATGGGAGTGATGCATGGGGGATGGGGACATGGGAGTGATGCATGGGGGATGGGGACATGGGAGTGATGCATGGGGGATGGGGACATGGGAGTGATGCATGGGGGATGGGGACATGGGAGTGATGCATGGGGGATGGGGACATGGGAGTGATGCATGGGGGATGGGGACATGGGAGTGATGCATGGGGGATGGGGACATGGGAGTGATGCATGGGGGATGGGGACATGGGAGTGATGCATGGGGGATGGGGACATGGGAGTGATGCATGGGGGATGGGGACATGGGAGTGATGCATGGGGGATGGGGACATGGGAGTGATGCATGGGGGATGGGGACATGGGAGTGATGCATGGGGGATGGGGACATGGGAGTGATGCATGGGGGATGGGGACATGGGAGTGATGCATGGGGGATGGGGACATGGGAGTGATGCATGGGGGATGGGGACATGGGAGTGATGCATGGGGGATGGGGACATGGGAGTGATGCATGGGGGATGGGGACATGGGAGTGATGCATGGGGGATGGGGACATGGGAGTGATGCATGGGGGATGGGGACATGGGAGTGATGCATGGGGGATGGGGACATGGGAGTGACGGTTGGGGGGGGGGGGGGGTCGACATCACCTTCATTTCCCCTGGATATAATTCCATAAAAGAAACGAAAGTGTTCGTTCACTCGTCCGGATTAGTGTGGTGGTGGGTTTCACCGGCATTAATAACCCTTACATACTTGACCTGTGGTGGTGGGGGGGGGGGGGGGTGTTAGAGGGTGTTCGAGGAGGGGGGGAGGGTTGGCTGCTGGAGTGGTGGATGGTCCACGTGTGCAGACAGTGAGGGAAGTGGACGTGATGCTCTGGGGACATGAAACGTGACGTAAACTAAAACAGTATCTTGCAAAATGTTACACACACACACACACACACACACACAGAGAGAGAGAGAGAGAGAGAGAGAGAGAGAGAGAGTAGCACAGAAAAGTGACAGCGCTCGTCTTCTACAGGCATTCAAAGGACAGACACGTCTGGAAATTTGTCACCAGCAACTCAAAAAGAAAATTCAAACAGAAATCATTTCGATTACAACAACAACAACAACAACAACAACAACAAAACGTTAATCATAGGCATGAGAGACACATCACTGAGAGATGCCAGTGCAAGAGATACCACAGTGAGACTTGATAAGCGAGACACTGCACTGAAGAGAGGGTATGAAGTACAGGGCACCGTAATGAGAGAGACAGTGAAGAGAAGTGCACCGGAGCGAGAGAGTTAACATCCAACAAGGAGTCTGATCCTGAGAGAAGCTACAGCTACAGGTACGTGAAGAATCAAGAGACGCTACAGTTTAACGACGTCTTCCTCGCCTCTTACCCTTGACGCTGGCTGGACACACGTGAGCAGCGCTGGCTGCCCCGTGCAGGCGATGAGGCCTAGCCTCCCCTCGTGGCGTGGCGGGGCCCCCAGGGCGCTCTGCTCGATACGAGGGTAAAGTTCATGTAATATGCAGGTCGGGTGAGCGGGTACCGGGAAAGCCACAAAACGACGTTCCCATTCCTATATCAGCCACTTACTCCAGCATACAACACCTCAGGGCGTTCAGCTATGGTGTTTTACTTGTGTTCTGGGAAGCTTAGACGAACGTACATACGACTCATTCTCTCTCCATCATAGATAGCAAATCATTAGTTCAGACTCAAGTAAACGTGGGTAGAATATCTGTTTTCACTACAGAGAGCAACACAGCCACACCGGTCACCTCGCCCCAACATCTGATATTCAACACAATGTTGTTGTGCAGTGTTGTGTCCATGGCAGGAGGAGGTGATGGATTACTAGTTCGAGTGTTTACATTCCCCTTAATAAAAAGAATATTAAGTTAGGTGGGGGGGGGGGGGGGGGGGGGGGGGGGGGGGGGGGGGGGGGGGGGGGGGGGGGGGGGGGGGGGGGGGGGGGGGGGGGGTCGACATCACCTTCATTTCCCCTGGATATAATTCCCATAAAAGAAACGAAAGTGTTCGTTCACTCGTCCGGATTAGTGTGGTGGTGGGTTCTCCGGCATTACCCGTACATACTTGACCTGTGGTGGTGGGGGGGGGGGGGGGTGTTAGAGGGTGTTCGAGGAGGGGGGGAGGGTTGGCTGCTGGAGTGGTGGATGGTCCACGTGTGCAGACAGTGAGGGAAGTGGACGTGATGCTCTGGGGGACATGAAACGTGACGTAAACTGAAACAGTCTCTTGCAAAATGTTACACACACACACACACACACACACACACACACACACAGAGAGAGAGAGAGAGAGAGAGAGAGAGAGAGAGAGAGAGAGAGAGAGAGAGAGAGAGAGAGAGAGAGAGAGTAGCACAGAAAAGTGACAGCGCTCGTCTTCTACAGGCATTCAAAGGACAGACACGTCTGGAAATTTGTCACCAGCAACTCAAAAAGAAAATTCAAACAGAAATCATTTCGATTACAACAACAACAACAACAACAACAACAACAACAACAAAACGTTAATGATAGGCATGAGAGACACATCACTGAGAGATGCCAGTGCAAGAGATACCACAGTGAGACTTGATAAGCGAGACACTGCACTGAAGAGATGGTATGAAGTACAGGGCACCGTAATGAGAGAGACAGTGAAGAGAAGTGCACCGGAGCGAGAGAGTTAACATCCAACAAGGAGTCTCTGATCCTGAGAGAAGCTACAGCTACAGGTACGTGAAGAATCAAGAGACGCTACAGTTTAATGACGTCTTCCTCGCCTCTTACCCTTGACGCTGGCTGGACACACGTGAGCAGCGCTGGCTGCCCCGTGCAGGCGATGAGGCCTAGCCTCCCCTCGTGGCGTGGCGGGGCCCCCAGGGCGCTCTGCTCGATACGAGGGTAAAGTTCATGTAATATGCAGGTCGGGTGAGCGGGTACCGGGAAAGCCACAAAACGACGTTCCCATTCCTATATCAGCCACTTACTCCAGCATACAACACCTCAGGGCGTTCAGCTATGGTGTTTTACTTGTGTTCTGGGAAGCTTAGACGAACGTACATACGACTCATTCTCTCTCCATCATAGATAGCAAATCATTAGTTCAGACTCAAGTAAACGTGGGTAGAATATCTGTTTTCACTACAGAGAGCAACACAGCCACACCGGTCACCTCGCCCCAACATCTGATATTCAACACAAGTGTTGTTGTGCAGTGTTGTGTCCATGGCAGGAGGAGGTGATGGATTACTAGTTCGAGTGTTTACATTCCCCTGTAGGGCGGCCACGTCCGGAGTGACCCACTTACTAGAGGCCAGCAGGTTATCATGCTCCCCCTCCCCAGTCATGGAGGCCACATTGTACACTGTACACCAGCGCGCTCACACACACACACACACACACACACACACACACACACACCCTCACGCTGACTCAGTCGCCGATGGTCGTAGACACATGTGGCGCACACTCACGCAGGCTACACTTGTGTATGTTATTTCCATTCAAGCGTTTGGTTGTTCTCATAGATGCACACTTTTACCCCCCCCCCCTCACGCACACACACACACACACACACACACACACACACATATGCAGAAGTACAAACTCTCTCTCTCTCTCTCTCTCTCTCTCTCTCTCTCTCTCTCTCTCTCTCTCTCTCTCTCTCTCTCTCTCTCTCTCTCTCTCTCTCTCTCTACAAGTTTACACAATGGTCAGATGAACGGCAAATGACATCAAGCGTTGACAGATGTGAAGTCATGGTCACTGAAGGCAAGAATCTAAGACATGACCACCAAACTGCTGGGAGATCCGCTGTCCAAAGTGAATGAGGAAAAGGATTTGGTAGTTCCTTACCAGTAAGAATCTGAAGCAAAGTAAACAGAGGATAAAGGTGGATGATGAAATGGCAGATTTTACAGCTAGTACCATTGAACACAACACCACAAACAGGCCTGACATTTTAACGCCTTAGCGAAAGGTGACATCTTGAACGTGTTGTCCAATTCATTGGTTCCCGAACTGCGAAAAAGGCGAAGGAAAACGAGAACAAATACAAAGAAATGCTGCAAAACTAAGAAGATTGAATCTCTTTTATCTTACGAGGCGTAGACTTAATACAAGTCCTCAAAACTCTGAATAAACTCGACAGTACAGATCATGAAGATCTTTTTAGAATATAAAGCAACCAATTAGTTACAAGAACAAATAGCATGAAGACTTGAAGCTGAGAATTACAATTCTAACATGAGGGACAGTACTCCTCCTCGTTAACTGATGCCCAGGGAGATGTACTCCCAACCCCATCCATAACACTAACCCTCTTCCACTGCCCCAACCCCCTGCACGGTCCTCTACTCTCCCGGTTCTCAACCCCTCCACGACCCGTGTCTCCCCAGATCCCCACACCCCAGCACGGCCCTCACCTTTCCCACCTCCCATCCCCCGCCCTGCCCCTTCTACACCCGCCCTCACTCCCCCCCCCCCCCCCCGCCATACCGTTCACCCCTGAATCATAACTCCCTGAGGACCCCCCCCTCACCCAGAGTTATGGTATTACCCAGGAAGTCTTCTCCAGGAGCTTCTACTGCTCCAAGGCTACGCCAGCTCCAGCAGCAGGGAAGTGATGAACTCTGGAGTGAGACGTTCTTTGGCGAGACTAAACGCCCAATGATACAGCCTCGCCAAAAGTGACTTTCCACACGTGATGCAGCCTCCTGCAGGTGGACTCCGGTAACAAGGATGTGATCGACATTATACTCACTTATACAACCCATAAGCATTTATTGCCCGTCTACGTAAAAGGTCAGACACTGTAGATATAACATCGAATTCGATCAATCTCAAGAGCTAACGTTCATACCGTGAGACTCTACTGGGCACAGAGCAGACAACGTGCGACACATGTCTTATCATTCCAAAATTTCAGTTCTCTTCGCCTACAATCTGACGATCGCGCAAGTCCTTTGAAGTGAGAGTGTGAAAAGAAGCGTATTTTTCAAAAGGACACAAAAACTTGGGTGACAGCAACTGAATTAAAGATCAAACGTACGTGTGTGTGTGTGTGTGTGTGTGTGTGTGTGTGTGTGTGTGTGTGGGAGGACTGGGTTATAGAGGGTTGGGAAGGAGGGGCTCGAGAGCTCTTAATGTGTTAACGGCAGAGGAGAGGAAAGTCCTCGTGTGCTGAGCGCCTGTGTTACACCTCCGCTCTGAGAGGCGGGAAGCACCAGCTGCTCGGGACGTTCTTAAGTTATCGAGCTCTTGGCGCCTCCCACACGAGGTGGAGGCTGAGGCTCGGCCCTCTGCTCCTGCTGCTACACGAACGAGTCTTCGTTGCTTGTCCCTGCTGACGGTACGGCCGCCCTTCCTTCTGCCCTGGAAATCACCTCCTTGACTTTGACCTCACCATGAGCGAGTGTGTGTGTGTGTGTGTGTGTGTGTGTGTGTGTGTGTGTGTGTGTGTGTGTGTGCTCATCTGTTTAAGCTATTAAGGAAACGCTGATGGTATTACACTCCATTATGAACGGCAGGAGTCCGGACACCTTCTCACACCGGTTCATCTTTTCTCGGCGTCACGAAGTCTGGAGGCAATTTCCAAATTGCTGAGTTACGGTGAAACGCAAGATCTTAATACGTGCTTGGATGAACGTCTCACGACGTGACACCAACGCTGGCATGATTGTGACAAACTATGATGATACAACGCGTGCTGTCTGTGTTGAAGGCTACGCATTCTAGACGTCCAAGTGGTAATGTGGTCCCGTGTACATAACCCCAGTAATATAGTTCTACTCCATTTCATACTCTCTTAGATAATGTAATCGTTGAAACCGCCTCGGCTAATGTAATCATTGATACTGCCTCAGTTTATGACTTAGCTAATGTAATCGTTGATACCGCTTCGGCTAATGTAATCGTTGAAAGTGCCACAGTTTATGTAATCGTTAATACGGTCTCAGCTAATGTAATCGCTGATAGTCTCAGTTAATGTATTCGTTGATACAGCCTCAGCTAACGTATTCGCTGATACTGCCTCAGCTAATGTAATCGCTGATACTGTCTCAGCTAATGTAATCATTGAATACTGCCTCATCTAATGTAGTCGTCGTTACTGTCTCAGTTAAAGTAATCGTTGATACTGCCTCAGCTATTGTAATCGCTGATACTGCCTCAGCTAATGCAATCGTTGATACAGCCTCGGCTATTGTAATCGCTGATACTACCTCAGTTAATGTAATCGTTGATACAGCCTCGGCTAATGTAATCGCTGATACTGCCTCAGTTAACGTAATCGCTGATACTGCCCCGGCTAATGTAATCGCTGATACTGCCTCAGTTAACGTAATCGCTGATACTGCCTCGGCTAATGTAATCGCTGATACTACCTCAGTTAATGTAATCGTTGATACACCCTCGGCTAATGTAATCGCTGATACTACCTCAGCTAAAGTAATCGTTGATACTGCCTCAGTTAACGTAATCGTTGATACTTGCCTGGCTAATGTAATCGTTGATCCTTTCTCAACTAATGCAATCGTTGATATTGTTTCAGCTCATGTACTCGTTGATATTGCATCAGCTAATGTAATCGCTGACACTGCCTCAGTTAATGTAATCGTTGAGAATGCATCAGCTAATGTAATCGCTGATACTGCCTCGGCTAATGTAGTCGTTGATACTGCCTCAGCTAATGAAATCGCTGATACTGCTTCAGTTATTGTAATCGCTGATACTGCCCCAGCTAATATAATCGCTGGTCCTGCCTCATTCAATGTAATTTCGTTGATACTGCCACAACTAATGTAATCGCTGGTCTTGCCTCGTTTAATGGAATCGTTCATACTACCTCAGCTAATGTACTCGTGATAATGTAGAAAAAAATCCTCCCGACCCCAGTGAATGCCTCGCCTGCTGTGGGTAGACAGAGTCTATTAAGTGTATCATGCAACCCGTCGAGAGCTGTAGCTGTTGTGAATGTGTGTATACACCAGCCTGAGTAAAGCTGAGTAAGGCTAAAAGGAGCTGAGAAAAGTCTTCACAGAAACTGCTTCTACAAGTGGTGTGTGTGTGTGTGTGTGTGTGTGTGTGTGTGTGTGTATTAGTAGTCACATGTACCGTACAGGTTTGAATGCTGTACATATACTGCGAGTGTTCACATGTGTCTGATCGCGTGTCTTGCACTCCCTTGTGTTCACATGTGTGAGGGCGCCCTGCTCTCTGCAGTAGTGCCCACCCTCTGAGACACTGAGGTATGTATGTCTGTCTGTCTGGCGGCAGTAGCCCTCACACACACACACACACCCACCCCAGCCCTCATGCCCAAGTGTCACGGTAGTCTGGTGACACCGGAGTGAGTGTGTGACGCTCGCCAAGATCTGGGTCACTCTCTGGAATGCATAGTTTTGAGAAGCATGAACTAGTTTCTGAGTGGTTTGGTAAAGTCTGGGCTTGATGTCGATCTTCCAGTTGGATATATATATATATATATATATATATATATATATATATATATATATATATATATATATATATATATATATATATATATATATAAAGCGAAATGGAACATTATTTATCATTCATCTATAATTTACCCCAAGCTCATATTTCCATGTGACCGAGGATAGTTCTAAAGGCTCCTGCAGCTCACGGCCTCACTACTTCCAGTACCAGGGAAATGTAGCCGCCTTTAGAGTGAGAAGTTCTACGACGAGAACGGCGACGGTGATTCTTCACTCATGGTATGAGACCTCGAAGCGATCTGGGCAGTGAAACAGTTTTGAAGATAGCTGGTCAGCAAACTTAAAAAGAAATTACTAGTTATATCATTAATGATTACACACACACACACACACACACACACACACACACATACACACACATTTTTTTTTTAAACTTTTTTTCCAAATTTGTTCAACGTTTTCCGCGAATCTAGGCTGCGCAATTAACACACAAAGACTGTCCTTATTTTCTCATATTTACATTCTGTCCCCCTTTCCACACCTAAGCCCCACAGATCTTTTTGCAGTTTCCCCTGACCGCTTCATATCTCCTGGTTCAGCCCTGTGACAACACTATATTCCCTGTACGATATATCGCACCTATAGTATTCGCTCTATCCCGTGCATATCTCACACCCTCCTGCATGTTCAGGCCCCGATCAGTCAACACATCTTTCACTCCATCCTTCCACCTCCAACTTGGTCTCCCCCTTTTCCTTGTCCCTTCCACTTCTGACAAATATATCCTCAAAGTCAGCCTCTCCTCTTTCATCGTCTCCATATGTCCAAACCATTTCAACATGCCTCTTCAGCTCTCAACCACACTCTTTTCCTTACCATATCTCACTCATACCCTGTCAATACTTTCTGCACCGACCCTCCTCACACCAAATATTGTCCTCAATCATTATATTTCCATCACTTTCACCCCTTTCCCATTTTCCTCCCCCTCACCTTGCATCCATTTACAAGAACGCCGGAACTATTATACCGTCAGACACACATCCTTGCCCTTGGTGTCCTCGCTTTTCAGCACTTCGCAATGTGCCTATGACATTTTTCCTCTCACTCACCCTGTGATTCGTAGTTCTAGCTGCTATCATATCCACTCCTAGGTACCTTATAAACCTCGCTTTCTCTAAAGTTTGCTGCACTGCAACTCACACACCAACAACCGACCTGTCTCTCTTCCAATTGTTTTATTCATATTAACTTTGAACTTCTTCCTTTCGCACACTTTCTTGAATCGATCAAAGGTTTCTGCAATTTATCACTCGAGTCCGCCACCACAGCCGTGCCATCAGCAAACGGCAACCGACTTATCTACCAGCCCTTCCCTACTGACTGCAAGTCCGCTCCTCTCTCCTGAACCCCTCACATTACCTCCCTTACCACCCCATCCATAAACAGGTTGAGCAGCCTTGGTGACATCACACACCCTTCAAGTATACCCACCTCCACTTGGAACAAACCACTCTCCTCCATTCTTACATGCTTTTCCTCTCTTGACACAGTTTCCTCGCTATCTGTTGCAGCTTTCATTCCATGCCATATATTCGTAGCGCGCTACCTCGCGCGCGCGCGGGGAGAGGGGAGGTGCCATTTCATGTGTGGCGGGATGACGACGGGAATGGATGAAGGCAACAAGTATGAATATGTACATGTGTATATATGTATATGTCTGTGTATGTATATGTATGTATACGTTGAAATTTATAGGTATGTATATGTGCGTGTGTGGGCGTGTATGGATATACATGTGTATGTGGGTGGGTTGGGCCATTCTTTCGTCTGTGTCCTTGCGCTACCTCGCTAACGCGGGGGACAGCGACAAAGTATAATAAATAAATAAATGAATAAATAATCATATATAATATAAATATATATATATATGTATATATATATATATATATATATATATATATATATATATATATATATAGAGAGAGAGAGAGAGAGAGAGAGAGAGAGAGAGAGAGAGAGAGAGAGAGAGAGAGAGAGAGAGAGAGAGAGAGAGAGAGAGAGAGTTCCATGACGAGGTTGCGTATTGCTGAAATACTCTTATGTGTATTGTCTAGATGTATACATACCTACTGTTCAGAGAAAGCCAAGGTACACCACTAAGAAATAACCACGATTCTAAATGTTTAGCGTAATATCTATTCGTCATTTTTTTTCTGAGAGTAACGCAAATAATTTATCATATAATCATTGTAAATTTCTTACATGAACTTTTTTCCCCTTTTTAAAAATGTTTCTGTAAATAGTAAACATCAAAGCTCTATGTGTATATCATTTTGAAAGAAGAATTTTCAGACAGCCTGGTATGGTGTTAAAGATACTACCGTACGTACGTAATGCTGGAACGCTGGTATGTGGAACGTCAAAGAATGTAGCAAGTGGTGTTCACTCATGCCCTACGAATTACAGAGCTGGGCAAAATACCAGGCGGTCCTGACACAACGGAATATCTGAGGACACAAAACCTCGAACTTATAAACCAACTACGTGGCGTTCCTCAGGTAACTCATGTGTGTGAGTATCAGCCAAGACAACGCATTCATGACGGTTTTAATGAAATTCCTTATTTCTGTGTCGGAGGCCCCGCAGCCGCACAGGAAAGTCCGAATCGAGGCCGGGCGCCTGAAACTGAGGCATGAAAAGGGTTAGAGAGAGAGAGAGAGAGAGAGAGAGAGAGAGAGAGAGAGAGAGAGAGAGAGAGAGAGAGAGAGAGAGAGAGAGAGAGAGAGGAACTGGAGAATACCTAATATTTCACAAAGTGTCGGGTCGTAGTTCTTACTTAAGACATGAGGGAGGTGCAGAGTTCCAAAGCCTCGCGTTGTGCGGAAACAATCAGGTCTCCCACCGGACCAGCCTTGAGTTACCAGCGTCCACACAGTAATTATGTGATGCAGCAGCTTGCCGAGTATTTCGCAGTGTGAGCAATGTCAAGGGGGTACGAAAGAAGAACGGGAGTGACCCAGCACTGAGGCGCAGGGCAAGTGGGTCAGGTTTTAAGGTCAGACTGCGAGAGTTGATATGTCGACCTGCTTTGCATTTGACTCCATCTTATAAGTATGTAGAGCTACAACCTCACCAGATGTGAGGCCATTACGCCATACCAGACTGGATCAATCTTCTGTGTCACTCGGGCAACTGTTATTCAGGCGAAAAGAATTTCCGGCATCTGCACAGGACTGCCACCTTCTTAGAAACAGACTCACATGTTTGAGTAAGGTCCTGGGGGTTCCCGAGACTGGCCAGATGTTACAGTGATGCCACGTATGTTAATGAGTGGTGCAATGACGGATCTCCATCTCCTCAACTTCTAACCCTGTCCACTCTTACACTGTTGATTCCACTTCACAGAACTGGTCTTACATTTTCCTCCCATCCTCTTTCTAATACTCGTTCTCATCCTCATACCGAACAATTCTTACATCAACTCGTACTTACCAAGCATCTCAGGACGGGGAATCAATAACCTGACATATCTGACAGAGATAAAACGCTTATGATCCTACTTGACACACTTCACCTCACTTTTCCTCCTGCTAATCTTCTAGCACTCGATCTCTTTCTCGTACTGAACATAATTCCTCTCTCAGTTTGGACTTGTGCAGCATTTCAGAATAGGAAAGCAATAATCTAGTTACATTTAATAGTGTTAAATTGCAATATCTTCCTATATCTCGTATGAGAATCATTCAATTCCCCCTGTTCAATCTCAAACATCACAATCCAACCTTCTAACAACATGGAACATGTTGGGTATGACCACATCCTCTGCTCTATAATGGAAACTTCAGGTAATCATCATCACGAAGTCTGCTTCCCAAAAGCTGTGAGGTATGGAGTGCTGCTCACACGTTTGGGGTGGCTCTTCCTCCACTTCTCTATCAAGTGGAGTAGAATCAATAGCTTCCCGTCTCATTAATTCTCCCGCCACCACTTCTCTTCAACCATCCCTTTTTATACGCCACGATTTTTTTCCTCTTTAGACGAGAAGGTACGAGCAACCGAGGCCCTAATCAAGGCCATCTGATTAACGTTATCTATCTATCTATCTCTCTATCTATCTCTCTATCTTTCTATCTATCTATCTATCTATCTATCTATATATATATATATATATATATATATATATATATATATATATATATATATATATATATATATATATATATATATATATATATATATATATATTTTTTTTTTTTTTTTTTATACTTTGTCGCTGTCTCCCGCGTCTGCGAGGTAGCGCAAGGAAACAGACGAAAGAAATGGCCCAACCCCCCCCCCCCCCCATACACATGTACATACACATGTCCACACACGTGTATACCTACCTACACAGCTTTCCATGGTCCACCCCAGACGCCTCACATGCCTTGATTCACTCCACTGACAGCACGTCAACCCCTGTATACCACATCGCTCCAATTCACTCTATTCCTTGCCCTCCTTACACCCTCCTGCATGTTCAGGCCCCGATCACACAAAATCTTTTTCACTCCATCTTTCCACCTCCAATTTGGTCTCCCTCTTCTCCTCGTTCCCTCCACCTCCGACACATATATCCTCTTGGTCAATCTTTCCTCACTCATTCTCTCCATGTGCCCAAACCATTTCAAAACACCCTCTTCTGCTCTCTCAACCACGCTCTTTTTATTTCCACACATCTCTCTTACCCTTACGTTACTTACTCGATCAAACCACCTCACACCACACATTGTCCTCAAAGTTAAGAGTAAATGTGAATAAGAGCAAGGTTATTAGGTACAGTAGGGTTGAGGGTCAAGTCAATTGGGAGGTAAGTTTGAATGGAGAAAAACTGGAGGAAGTGAAGTGTTTTAGATATCTGGGAGTGGATCTGTCAGCGGATGGAACCATGGAAGCGGAAGTGGATCATAGGGTGGGGGAGGGGGCGAAAATTTTGGGAGCCTTGAAAAATGTGTGGAAGTCGAGAACATTATCTCGGAAAGCAAAAATGGGTATGTTTGAAGGAATAGTGGTTCCAACAATGTTGTATGGTTGCGAGGCGTGGGCTATGGATAGAGTTGTGCGCAGGAGGATATATATATATATATATATATATATATATCCTACCCTGCCGCTCTCTCTCTTTTCTGCAGGTTTTAATTTGGCCAAGGTTCTCGTGTGCTTTCTGCACGTGTTTCCATCCCCAAGACTTGGACGAGAGGACGAGTTTGGCTGTTGCTTCCCATAGTCTGTGTGTGTGTGGAGACCTCACAATCGAGAACTAACCGTTATGATACCTCCTTCTTTTCTCGAGCAGATAAAATTTGGAGATTTCTTCTTTCCTTTGTCTTTCCTTCCTCGAGTAACTTCTTTACATCTGAGAATCAGGTCTACAAACACCTGAGGAAGCCTGACTCGTTTCCATTTTCTCTTTTCATTTTGATTCCTTCATCCGGGATGGCCTTTGACTGGGGCATGTTTGGCCCGTACCATGTCTGTCACTATGAACAAAAATTTTTGATGGGAAAATTGTTCTGGGCTTGACAAAGAGCGACTTCGAGCCAATAATTGGATTTCAGAGTCCTTAAGATCAGACAGGTTTCGTCTACCCCACTGGGATCAGGCAGGTTTCGTCTGCCCCACTGGGATCAGGCAGGTTTCGTCTGCCCCACTGGGATCAGGAAGGTTTCTTCTGCCCCACTGGGATCAGGCAGGTTTCGTCTGCCCCACTGGGATCAGGCAGGTTTCGTCTGCCCCACTGGGATCATGTAGGTTTCGTCTGCCCCACTGGGATCAGGCAGGTTTCGTCTGCCCCACTGGGATCAGGCAGGTTTCGTCTGCCCCACTGGGATATCCTGTCCGAGGTCGCACAGGCTGTGGAGGCAAGCCAAGACGCAGATCAAGTGAGAGAGGAGCGAGAGGATTGGAAGGCATCGGAGGAACGCAGTGTTGAGCCGACAGCGTGTGAGCGCGTCTGGTTTTCCGTTGAAGGATAAAAAGGAAAAAGAGTGTAGGAGACTAAACAGAACCCCGAGGCACACTAACGACGATACAGGAAGACGGGGAGGATGATCCATCGACAAATACGAGGAGAGAGACAGATTGGTCAGTCGGTCAGGACGCTAGATGGAGCAAAGTGAGGGAGGGAAGCCGCAATAAGGAAGATTGAGGATGAGATCCCAGTGCCATACCGTGGCCAAAGCTTTCATACGTCAACATCTGTTACAAAGAAAATTCCAACGTCTGTCGGAGATGATGAGTAGACAGTAGTGAGGTAGGATTCACTGTAATCTAAAGTCAAAACCTTACTTTCGAACCTCAAAAATATTCGTGTGGAAATTATGTAGAGCGTTGATCAAGCGTACTGGTCTGTGGAAGGTAACTGCTTCTTATCAAAACACGTCACTGTACCTCAGAAAATGTTCTGTTTTGGTAAATAACTCAGGAAAAAATAATGATAATAATAATTCAGATCATCGGGGTATCGTTCTCATGCTGTATTCTGAAGGGCCATAAGACGTAGCGTCTTCGCCTCATGATAATTAAAACTGGTGGTCGAAGTCCACAGACTGATGCACGTCAGGCCGTAGGCACACTGGTCTGGGGGGTTACAACCTACCGTGTTACCTTCAAGGTTACATTCAAAATGTATGTGAGATTGTGAAACGATAGAAAATGATACAAGATAAAATTACGTTCTCCTGATAATGTATACAATACACGAGTAAGGAAAGATAGGATAAAAGTCACGGTTATTCAGGTCAGCGAAACGTTCAGTTATTCAAAGTGATGAATTATGGAATAATTAACCAATTACCTACCTCAAGTGGTCAAGTTTTACATATACATTTCAATCAAGACATAGTTCCTGTCCGGTGTTCCAATGGCTCACCTGTGCGGCGAAGTAGTGCTCATGGCGGAGTGAATGATGAACTCATGATTTTATGATTAGTCCTATTTCATGTAAACGAGAAAATTAAAATGTATTATGAACTCTTAACCGTGGAAACTGCCCCACATCCCGTCCCGAGCGTTTCACCTCCCCATCTGTTGACTGAGAAACTCATCAAATTGCTTTTCTGTTCAATATCACACCAAGTGGTTAATGGACCTGGTGGCACATAACATACGAGGAAATGATGCATAGACAAGTATTATGATTAAGAATTAAACGGAAAATTGAGGAAGATGAAACTGAATACTGTTGACTACACTACTGATGCCCCTCCTTGTTGTCTCTTTTCGTAATGTCAAGAAAGAGCTTCGCTCTCTGAACACATGTAAGACTTATATAGACCCGATGGCTTCCATCCTCGTGTACTGAAAGTGTATGTTTCTGAACCTGCACCTGTGCTTGCTCGTCTGTTCCACTTCTCTTTAGAAACCAAAACTTTTCCTATTTCCTTGAAGGATGAGTTGGTACATCACATCCTACAGGAAGGTGACCGTTCTAACCCCCTCTATCTGTCCTTCTGTTTCCCCGACTTCTACTATTTCCAAAGTCTATGATTCCTTCCTCAACTCCCAATTCCTCAAACACCCTGAATTTCACAGTCGTCTCTCTCATCATCGGTGTGGCTTCCACGAGGCAAGATCCATTTGTGATATCCTTTCCTATCTTACAAATGTCTGGTCATTATCTCTAAAGGATTTTCGAGGATTCTAATTGGCTGCCTTTGATATATCAAAAGTTTTTGATGGCTTGCGTTATCAGGGTCTCTTTCTCGAACTCCCTTCTTCCGGCTTCCGTTCCTCTCTTTTCCTCTCTCATATGCAGCTTCCTCTCTGGTCTGTCTGTCGCTGTAGTGCTTGATGGACTAACCTCTCCTAAATTCTCTTCTGAACAGTTGCTTCGTCTCAACAGATGATTGATCCGTCACTTGTATGGAATATTGCTCTCATATTTGACGAGGTTCTCGTTCACCTTTTGTGCAAGACAGAATTGAGTCTAAAGCAGTTTGACTTCCCAACTCTCCTCGTCTGACCTCACAGCATGACCCTCTGGCCCTACGCCGTAATGTTGGTTGGTTCACTCTCCCTGTTCTACAGGTATTACATTGATTATGCTCTGGAAAGCTAATAGCTTGTGTGCTCCTCCGCCCCTCCCCCTTCCTACCACCACCATTAACTATACCACGTATTGCTCAGCAAACTATAACGTCACATAACTACTGTGTGGACACTGGCGACGCAAGTGTGGGGAGGTTGTAATAATCATTTCTTTCCTTATATCTCCAAGCTTTGGAACTCTTTACCCCTTTCATGTCTATCTTAATAACTATGACCTGGCTTTTTTTTTTTTTAAAGGCGAGTTTTCCATTACCACCGAAATTGTTAAATTTTTCTTTCATCTTCTCTCATTTCTTCCTCTCATTAACCCTCTTCACCCTTCAATTAAGGACCGAACTCATATTGGACTTAGGTCCGTGACTGGAGCCTCCAACATATACAAAATGGTTATCCCACATTTTTTGTGAAAAAATATATATATAAGGGAACTTTAATCTGGCAGACTCCATATGGCTGGGATGAACGTGGCCTTGACCAACACCCTGATCTACTTCTGGACCCGCCCGGCGGCCGCCATAACCGCAGGTGGCGTGCGTGCGGCGTGCGGTCAGCGGCTCACGGGTATACAGAGGAGCACAGCGGCAGCGTGGGTTCGCCAGCACGCAGTTCCCTGGCGGGGCGGCCGGGCGGGCTGGGTTGACTGACCTCCGACATTCAGCAGACGGTGTGGCACCCGCCGCCTGCGTCATACTCTCCACTCGCACCGCTGGTGGTCACCTTCACACACGACGCGACCACCATGTTGTTACCACTCACCCACACACACACACACACTCCTGAACCCTCGTCCGCCATGGCGTGTCGTCAACTGCCTGACGCGAGGCCTCCACACATCATCCGCCCGCGTAGACAAGATATTAAAAGTTCTCATTAAACTCGATCGATAATAATCGAACCCAATTAATCTTACGATCTTCCCGTTCTAATCCAGACTGGATTAGGGACTGGTATTTCTCCATACAACACTGACCTTACTGAGGAAGATGACCTTACATCATCAGATGATCGACCGACAAGAGGAAACATATTTACGAGAATTATGTTAAGGTCTATCACCAAGGACTCTGCTGGTAGGAGAGATAAGAAGAGGAGGAGGAGGAGGAGGAGGACTCGTATATCTTGTGAGGTGTTCCACTGGCGTGATTGGGCCGCCGACGCCCTGGAGACGTACCATCCATATACGTCAATACCTCTCGACACTCCTGTTGTGTCCTGCGTCACCACACGTTGTGTAACGTCGGACCTGGAGACGAGTTTGTGCACGAGAGCGAGCGTTCTTCCTCGGTAAACAATTCCCCCGTTGCATGCTTCAACACGACCATCCGAGTGTTTATTGTCCTGTGACGTAACAATCTTCCCAGAAGTTGCTAAAAATATGGTCGCTGGACATGTGACCTCCGTCAGGCTCACTGGAAGACCAAAGTGTGGCCCCAGACACGGAACCTCAGCCTGGTCCTCAGTGGTAGCGCTTCTGACTTGTTCGGCATTAAGGGCTGCAGGAGGTATACGTCTCGTGTGAGTGTGTGTGTGTGTGTGTGTGTGTGTGTGTGTGTGTGTGTGTGTGTAAAGTCTCCTGCATATGATTCACCAGCGTTTACAACCCTCAGTACAACAGTAGTCAACATCAATTATCCAACAAAGTAATTAGCGGTTTCAGAATCCCGGCTCTAACAGCTGCCACAATTAAATTTAGCTGAAGTCTGAACAAAGAAATTACCGCCGTCAGCTACAACCATCCAAACAAATTATCACTATCAAGACTCTTTAGTACACTACCTCCCCGGGGACGAGAGAGAGAGAGAGAGAGAGAGAGAGAGAGAGAGAGAGAGAGAGAGAGAGAGAGAGAGAGAGAGAGAGAGAGAGAGAGAGAGAAGTAACGTACCTCGTCAGCAGTCTGTGCCTGACACCCTCTGCCCGTCCTCTGGTGGAGCACTCGGTCTTCAGTAATCACGCCTTCTGTCGTTCTCCAAATGAATCTCTGATGGAAATGGGAAGAGGACTGAACATCGACGTCGTGTGGGTCAAAGCACGGCATGCCCTTCCCTACGTAGCCAGGCTGTGGTGCGTCGTGGTGGTGTTACCCTGTGATCCAAAAGGGTAATAACTGACCTCACGAGCAGTTAGGGCTCTCACTGCCCCGGTCTATTGCGCCAATTAAACCTTTTATGCCCGTCGGGTTAATACTGTGGTAGGAAGCATGTAAGACATTATCTTCGAACATTCAAATAACTGCAACGTATGATTTGCAAGTCAGTCATTGTGGCAAACTACAGTTACGTCTATTATATCGACTTGTTTACAAGTCGTCAGGTGATACTTAGCGAGTCATTAACCTTCCGTGGTTGAGCTGGTCCAGACAGTTTGTATTGGATGATTCATCCTCGAGTCTCCGGTGATGGGCTAACAACAACGAAGCCAAGATATCACCTTCATCGACACTGCTCGACGGGAGCAGCGCCTCACTTGCACAGTCGTCGACACTGTACGGGGTGAACACGTACGTGCTCGACGTGGTTAGGCCACCGTGAACACGTACGTGCTCGACGTGGCTAGGCCACCGTGAACACGTACGTGCTCGACGTGGCTAGGCCACCGTGAACACGTACGTGCTCGACGTGGCTAGGCCACCGTGAACACGTACGTGCTCGACGCGGTTAGGCCATCGTGAACACGTACGTGCTCGACGTGGTTAGGCCACCGTGAACACGTACGTGTTCGACGTTGTTAGGCCACCGTCGATCCCGTACGTGCTCGACGTGGTTAGGCCACCGTCGATCACCACGTGAACAGCCGTGACGCACCGTCACCGTATTATGAACGTCTTCCAGAATGATGAAATATGCACTGTTCGACTCACAGTACATACGTTCCTCACGATGAAGGGTTATCCTCCCAGCAATTCCATCCCTCTGTATTGCCCTTCCGACGTTCTTCCTATTTCCCCATTTCTCGGCGCTGTGTCTTAGTCTTTCTTTTCGTCCACTAACTTTGCAATCTCATGTTTCTCTTCCTCTCCGGCCATCTGCTCTCAAAATCTTCTCTCTTCCTTCCATCGCGATCTTCATCCATATTCTTTTCTTATCATTTATCATCTTATGCTCTTCCATTCCGTTTTCTGATTCAAAGTCGTGGGCGGCGATATTCGTGAATCCTCCCCATCCACCCAGCCGGCCACTCACCCACCCACCCACCCACCCGGCCACTCACCCACCCATCCACCCACCCGGCCACCGTTATGGGCGGCAGCTGGCACCGTGAACATACACATACGTCATCGGAACTCCGCCCCCGACCTATACGACCTCCACCACCACCCGATCTCCCCGACATCTCCTCCTTCCCACAACCCCGCCCCCTCCTCAACCAATTTCCTCCTCCCCACAACCCCGCCCCCTCCTCAACCCATCTCCTCCTCCCCACAACCCCCGCCCACTCCTCAACCCATCTCCTCCTCCCCACAACCCCGCCCACTCCTCAACCCATCTCCTCCTCCCCACAACCCCGCCCCCTCCTCAACCCATCTCCTCCTCCCCACAACCCCGCCCCCTCCTCAACCCATCTCCTCCTCCCCACAACCCCGCCCCCTCCTCAACCCATCTCCTCCTCCCCACAACCCCCGCCCCCTCCTCAACCCATCTCCTCCTCCCCACAACCCCGCCCACTCCTCAACCCATCTCCTCCTCCCCACAACCCCGCCCACTCCTCAACCCATCTCCTCCTCACAACCCCGCCCCCTCCTCAACCTCTTCCCCCTAGGGTGTCGAGTGTGTGAGGTCATTGCCTCTAGGTGACCTTGTCTGGGATAATAACTGTACGAATCATAGGAATCAATTTGAATGTTATTCATTTTGAGTCCATTTGGGGTCTTCCTTTGTGTGTGTGTGTGTGTGTGTGTGTGTGTGTGTGTGTGTGTGTGTGTGTGTGTGTGTGTGTGTGTGTGTGTTCAATCTCTCACGTGTAAGTATACGGCTGCCAGACGTGCGCGTCGCTGCAGCTGACACTAATCTGTCACGCGTCTGCTCCACACGACCCACCGGTGCAGCTGGGTGGCGCAGTCTGACCCTGCCCTCTCATGGTCAGTGCAGCTGACACTGCCTCGTCTTGAGTTCACCCTGCCAAACACTGTGGCGAGGAGCTGCTGGTGCTGCTGTGTCGCGAGCACGCCCCACGTCAGTCGTCCAGTCCCACAGTCGTGTGTCGCAAACCTACCCATCTTCACCAGTGTGGCTGACGGTGCTGTGCTTTGAGCCCACCCGAAGACATCAGTGCAGTTGAGAGTGTTGTGCCATATTCCTAAGCCATCGTTAGATAATACGGCTGAAGTCGTGTGGCTTGAAACTACGTCACATCACAGTGGTGTGTCCTCAACCTACCCAACATCTACAGTGAGAGTCGTGTGTCCCTGAGCCCACGTCACGCAGTGTTGCTGGCGGTAGCGGGTCTTGATCCTGCCCAGCGTTACCATTACAGCTGAAATTGGTGAGTCTAGAACTTACCTAACCTCACCAGTCCAGCTTACCGTGGGTGCAGACCTGGTGTACGCAGATGGTGCCATGCTAGTGTGTTTTTTTTTTTTTTTTACTTCATGTTGTTCTGATCTTGAGATCCTCCGAGGGATCAATAGCTCCAGTAAGATAATCTTTCTCAGACATATTCTTCGTTCCAGGAGCTGAATTCATATCGCTGTACTATATCGCTACGTTCGTAGAAGGCAAGTAAGAGAGGTTGAAACGGGGAATATTTCACGAGTATGAACAGATGAAGGAGGCAAGCGAGGGATTCCCTCTCCAGACTCTCGGTCGTCTTTCCCCAACACAACCTCACCACGACAGAAAACACAAACACGAATAAATGAACGCTCGTAAATACACATTATAATCTTACACATAAACGTCTGGGTCTCAAACCCTCATGATTTTCCATCGAGCTTCACACTGCTACACAGGTCGTGGCGTCGGAGACAACACCTGCCATGCGGTGCCCACCATCCTCCAGTGATCACACACACACACACACACACACACACACACACACACACACACACGGTATCATCTCATCCTCCGCGCGGATGAGTACAGGGGCTGGTCAGGGCCTCGTCCACGCCCTCGCTTGAGGCTTCCACCCGCTGTCTCGAGAAATGATGGAATCCATTTTGAGCGAGAAATTTTCCCTCAACGTCTTGACACATTTCCCGGGCTACAGCAGACACCACCTCACGTGTAGTTTGGGAGAGTTTTATCAGCCAGTCTCTTGTCCAGTAGTCGTCACGTCACAAAACCCACGAGTCTTGTTGTTGTTGTTGAGTCAGTGAGTCAGTGGGTCCATAAAAGGGGCTAAAGATTAAGGTTTTCGTATGTGGATAACGTCCTTAATTTCCACAACCGAGTTCCGTGGCCCCTGGCCGTATTTCCCAAAGGGAACATTACCTCACCTAAATCATAACAGAAAACGGTAAGAAAAGTAAAGACACATTCACATTTACGAATTATAAAAGAGTCAAGAAAATGTCATAATATATGCAAAGGTAATTTGGTTCTGGCTGGGTATTACACAGCGGGTAACAACGCCTTTAATTATTGTCCTAATGAAACATCCTTAGTCATTACCAAGGGGGAAGGTTTTTATTAAGGCTACAGTGACAACAGCGCGAGCTGGGGAGGGGGGCGCAAGCTGGGGAGGGAGTGCAAGCAAGGAAAGGAGTACAACATGGGGAAGAATGCAGGCAGGGGAGAGGTGTGTGTGTGTGTGTGTGTGTGTGTGTGTGTGTGTGTGTGTGTGTGTGTGTGTGTGTGTGTGTGTGTGTGTGTGTGACGGTAGAGCGGCAGGTGAATGGTACATATACAGTCTGTATGATGGTTCTGAGGCAGGTATATGGTGGTGGTGGTGGATGATTATATGAGTTCGTGGTAGACGCATGTCGAGTGTGTGGCGTGTATGTGGTGGCGTGGCGTGTGAGTGTTTGCTGGATGTAATGTGGATGTTTGCTGGATGTACGATGGATGTGAGGAAGGGTATGTCACGGGTATGTGGCACATGTTATGTCAGGATTTTGGTGACGGTGGAGTGGGTCTCATGGATGTATGTTGGGTATGTGGTATCACCATGAGGGTTGTGAGTACCTCTGGATATGTAGTGTCTCTACTGTGGGAACTTGATGGCTGTATGTTGGGTATGTGGCTCCTACGTGGTGGATGTGTCGTGGACACATGGCAGGTATGTTGAGGATGTATGATGAATGTAGGAGAGGTTCATACTGGGTGTATGGTCGATTTATAAAGATGAATGATGGGTGTTTGATGGGGTGCATGATGGGTGTATGACTGGTGTATGGCGGGGGCGTGTGATCGGTGTATCATGGGTACACAATGGGTGTATGATGGTTGTACGATGGGTGTACGTTGGGTGTGGCTAGCAACACAGCACGTGTCAGTACTGCTGGGGGTCCCATGATTAACACGGGACTCCCGGATAACTGGGGGGAGGGGGGACCTTAGCCCCTCCGCGAGACCTGGGGTCGATACAAGGAAATGAAAAGTAAGTGTGGCCATAACTCTCTGTGTCGCTCTCCCGCCTCCCTACACCCTCCTCCTCCTCCTCCTCCTCCTGACCCCGTGCCTCCCTCCACATCCACCTCACTACCCTCCTCCCCCCTAATGCTTCCTCACCTGCCTCTCTAACCCCCCCCCTTACCTGCTTCCTTACCACCCCCTCTCCCACAGGCCCCCCCTCCCCCCATATCTGTGTCTTCAGTCTTCTAGCTGTCTGCCATCACCGCCCCACTCCTCCCTTACATCCTAAGCACTCCCCCCTCTCATGTCTTCCCCATCTAGCATCTGCTCTCCCTCCTCCTCCTCCTCCTTTCCTCATACGTTCTGTCATTCGTCTCTTCGCCATTTTTTCTCTTTTCCCTATCACCACCAAAACTTCATCTTTCCCCAAACTCCTCTCCTCCTCCTCCTCTTCTTCACCTCTACTCCTCTCTCCTATCCCCACTTCACACACTCTCTCCTCCTTCCCACACTGTCATCCTTTCCTTCCACTTCCCACCCTTCCTTTCTCAACGCCTTCCCCTCTGTCCCACCACCCACTCTACCAAGGCTGCGTCTGTGGAGAGACCACCTACTCTACCAAGAACGTGTCTGTGAACGGACCACCCACTCTACCAAGAACGTGTCTGTGAACAAGCCATCTACTCTACCAAGACCGTGTCTGTGAACAGGCCATCTACTCTAGCAAGATTGTGTTTGTGAACAGACTATCTACTCTACAAAGACAGTGTCTGTGAAGAGACGACCTACTCTACCAAGAACGTGTCTGTGAACAGGCCATCTACTCTACCAAGACCGTGTCTGTGAGCAGTCTGCCAGTAACGACTGCACACTCACAGACAAATTTCCCCCCAAGACCGTCTGGCATGACGGCGGGGCAACAATAGAGCCTCACACCTCCGATCATCTCACTACTGAGGAGGAGGATGGGGGCGGCGTCCTCATGACCCGGCTGGACGGTTCACATGGGCCAACTGGACGGTTCACATGACACAGCTGGACGGTTCACATGACCCAGCTGGACGGTTCACATGGCCCAGCTGGACGGTTCACATGGCCCAGCTGGACGGTTCACATGGGCCAGCTTGACGGTTCACATGGGCCAACTGGACGGTTCACATGACACAGCTGGACGGTTCACATGACCCAGCTGGACGGTTCACATGGCCCAGCTGGACGGTTCACATGGCCCAGCTAAACGGTTCACATGGCCCAGCTTGACGGTTCACATGGGCCAAGTGGACGGTTCACATGGCCCAGCTGGACGGTTCACATGACCCAGCTCGACGGTTCACATGGTCCAGCTGGACGGTTCACATGGCCCAGCTGGACGGTTTACATGGCCCAGCCGGAAGGTTCACGTAGCTCAGCTGGACGTTTTACAAGACCCAGTTGGACGGTTCACATAGCCCAGCTGGACGGTTCACATGACCCAGCTGGGATCACATCAAACCACACCACCAATGTCCTCCTGAGCAGCCCAGTGATGGAGGATCTGGTCCTCTACTGTGGCCCAGCGGCTACCCTGCACCACGGGTCCTGAGGATGACTGCCTGTGAGGGAGGGGCAGAGGAGGATGGCTCTCACAGACACACTCCGGGATGCTTCTTCAGCAATCACCTTCATACAACACAGTCCGATACTGCCAGATAGAATGGCCTCTTCCTTGAACTACCTCCCTCACTCTAAACCATGGCTCTGGGTAGTTTAGATGTCGTAGGTTTTTAGTTTAGATGTCGTAGGTTTGAGAAAAGAGTTGTTGACCATTTTCTTTTCCTCCTTCCATTTAACCGAACATGACCCACAGGATATTTACAGACATTGCCACAGCGGCGGCAGTAACGCAGCCGTCCCTGCACCCAGAATGGCTTTGCGATATTGAGGTGAATTCTTAACATTGAAGGTTATGGTCGAGGCTACAACCCGAGCGGCGACTCCTCCTCCTGAAGGGGGTCGGTGCAGCGGACACACGCACGCGCGCGCGCGAGTTCGACCTTTTTTTACCCCCTTGATCCTCGAGCCACGACCCCCTTCGGTCCCTGGGTATGATGGCCTCACCTTAGCCCCTGATCCTCGACGGTCAGGTCACACGGCCCTGCCTCAGGGTCTTAACCGTCGTGCTCATGGCTCGTGACGCCCGGATCAAGGGTCGTTCCCCGTCGTTCTTGAAGGGTCGGCGCAGTCGTGCTCGTTGGGGGGTCAAGCCTTGGCAAAGAAATTCAATTTTCGTATTAGAGAAGCTCTCTCTCTCTCTCTCTCTCTCTCTCTCTCTCTCTCTCTCTCTCTCTCTCTCTCTCTCTCTCTCTCTCTCTCTCTCTCTCTCTCTCTCTCTCTCTCTCTCTCTCTCCCTCACTCTGTTTCCTCTCACTCCTACAAACTTTTCTCCATCCAGTCGCCTCTCACTTCGGGAAAATTAGCTGTGAATTTGAATATTCATACCAGGGTTCCGCTGCCGCCATCTTGGGTGCCATTATCATGATGTATGAGGCACGAGATGACCTCTGCCTCCCTCCCTCCTGGTCCCCGTGAGCCCCCCACACACACAGGCCCCTCCTGGTCACCGCTCACCAAGCCCCTCCTAACACTGGACACTACGTCATTTAAGAATGAAAATTACTAACCACATCACAAGCTTCGTGTGTCTGTGTGTTCGGCTGGACATTAATGGAGGCACGTCGTCCACAGACGCAGTAGGGAATACCTCGACCGTGCGTCTGATGGGAGTGCCGGTATTCCCAAACTGTTGGTCGCCGAAGATAAATTTGCTCGACAGGAGGTTTATTTAGAAATGTTTTCTAAGGTGATATATGCATTAACGTATCACGAATGATATTGTTGTGCTTATTTCCATCTAGGTTTATACAACCTTTCGTTAGCTTATCTACCAACATTGTCGTTTCCCATCGGTGGGGTATAGGAAGTTTATCCTCAAGTGGTCCCTTACTCTGGTTCTGGTACTCAGCTGCCCTTGTGGGTCTGCTGCTCCAGTGGTCTGCAAGCTCTTGTTGTTTGTCAAAGTCCTTTTGTTAGTCCTTTTCCTTCTACAGATCCTGTGTGTAGTCTTGCAGCACCTGTAGTCCTCCTGTGTGTAGTCTTGCAGCACCTGTAGTCCTCCTGTGTGTAGTCTTGCAGCACCTGTAGTCCTCCTGTGTGTAGTCTTGCAGCACCTGTAGTCCTGAACTATCTGCTGTCTTGTGGTTCTGGCGTTACTGCAACATCTACTCTTCTGCAGCTCGAGTGGTCCTTCACATGCTGGAGCTATAGTGGTCCGTCACCACCAATGGTCCTGCAGCTCCTGTGTTCCTCGAACCTTTCAGTCGTCCTGCAATGTTAGTGGTCCTGCAGCTCCTATGTCCCCGGACCTCAAGTGGTCCTGCAGTGCCAGTGGTCCTTTAGCTTTTGTGCTCCCGTACCTCAAGTGGTCCTGCAGCTCCTGGGTTCCCGGACCTCAGTGGTCCTGTAGTTGCCATGACTGGATCTGGAGCGCCAGTGTTCGCCTGACGTCTTCCAAGAGAGGCACTGCTGGGCCCATCAGCCTGGAAGTATGCACAACACCTGCTGGTATATCTCTATCATCCACAACACAAAATGGGTGACGGCATAGAATAACTTACTTCAACGAACACATCATATTTTCTCCTTACGACTGAGAGTCTCGGCCTCGAGCCCATCCCATGCACAGCCAACCTCCCAGGCTGGAGATATTTCCAGGATGGGCATATAGACAGGTCAATATCACGTGGATAGACGATACAGATATTTTTTTCAGTGAAGCGCAATGAACACCTGGAGGGTCTGTCTCTGAGTGAAATAAACCTAAAAGGGGAAGGGAGTCGAATGGTTTGGGAATGTCCGAGGGTTCAACTCTGGGGTTAGTGTAAAGATGAGAGCAAAGGATGAGGTGGCACTTCTGAGGTTGGCGGCAGCTGTGAGATTGCACTAAAAAGTGTAAGGAGGTTCAAGGTTGATGAAGGTGAGAATGAAAGTAGACCAAGAGAAAGACTGTTAGGACTTCAGCATCTAGAAGCGGGAGGAGTGAGGAAGAGAGGGATCCTTTCTGCGAGGAAATGAGTGAGTGATTCGATATTTTTAATCAACAGATCAAATGCCGCTGATGTGGGACATGGATACAAAAGTGGCCGATTTGGTAGTTGAGGGTATACTTATAAGGTATCCGATGTACAGTGCAATGGGAAACAACCTTCAGAGTTTTATGCAGAAAAAGGATTAGTGACTAGGAGGAAATACCTGATTTTGAAAAGCATCATTCGAAAATTTTCGTTGATGAGTGAAGCTGGGTTTCAGCGGGCAATTTTCAGGTATGTGATAATTGACAGGCATGCAAAGGAGAGGTTCTCGGACGTAAACGTAGAGAAAAGTGTGAAAGATTTAAGTAATTTAAGAAAAAAATGATGCTACGTGACAGGATGGCGGCTGTGGTTTATTTGGGACGATGAAGTATGCGGAGCGAGATTCCAAACAACTGGTTTGGTTTGGTGAAAAGAAAGGAGGTAGTGAAAACCTTGTGTAATATGAAGTATAACAAAGCATCATGAGTTTAGTTGATTTTTTTCAAGTAAAGGTGTGAGAATACTGTTGACTGGTTAATCCGGCTTTGCAGTGTATGTCTGACCCAAGGTGAGGGACCCAAGTTGGTGGCATATTGCCCGAATCACAGAGATATGAGTCTGTAGGGCAGTACCTGTAAGGTGCATGACACGGTGTTGACTACGAGGTTGGTGGCACACACAGAGCGTCAGACTAAAGAAGAGCGGTGTAGCTTTGGGAATGGTAAAGGATGTATAGACCTGGTGTTTGCTTTGAAGAATCTGTGTGAAAAATACTTGGAGATAGAAAGGGATTTGTATGTGGCATTTATGAAACCGCGTGACAAGGTTAACAGAGATGCCTTGTGGAAGGTGTTATGAATATATGGTGTAAGAGGAAAACTACTAAATGCCGTAAGGACTTTCTACCTGGAGAGCAAGGCATGTGTGCGAGTAGGAGGGGAGAAAGGTGAGTGGTTTCAGGTGAAGTTGCGTTCTGCGTAAGGGTGTGATGTCACTGTAAAAGTTTAACCCTTTCATAAACTGGGTGATAAGAGGGGTAAATGCAAGGTGTCGGGGCTAACAGTATGCTGGTAGTTGGGAAGCCAGAGAAGTGAGTCGGTAGCTGTTCAAAGATGATACGGCTCTGGTGGCAGACACCACAGAGATATTTCAGAAGCTGATGTCTGAATTCAGAAGAGTGTGTGATAGACGGAAGTTGAGTGGTGACATGAACATAGGTTAGGAAATGTACATGAAGGGAGCGAGACAAGAATGGGGAGGACCTGGAGGAAGTGGGGCGCTGTAAGTGGCACGGCAGCGGATGGAACCAAAGGGGTGGAAGTGAGTCATAGGGATGGGGATGGGGTAAGTTCCAAGGCTCTTCAAGGAATGTGTGGAAGGAGAGGCCAGTGTATGTGTGTGTGTGTGTGTGTGTGTGTGTGTATGTTTGAAGGTACAGTCGTCCAGGCCATGTTGTAAGGATGTAAGTGGTGGGCAAAAGAAAGGAAGAAGGTTTAGATATTAGAAATGGAACGGCTGTGGATGATATGATGCTTGATGTTAGTGGATCAGACAAGGAATGACGGTGTAAGAGAGAGGTGTGGAAATAAAGGCGATGCGATCGAGAGAGCTGTCTGGGACGTGCTGAAATGGTTCGGACATTTGGAGATGATGAGCGATGACACACTGACTATGAGGATCCAATTGTCGGAAGACGGAGAAGGAGATGGAAAGATGGAGGGAAAGTGGCTCTGGGGCTTCGGAGCTTGGACATTCAGTTGGTTAACAGGCGTGAACTGGACACTATGAACTGGACCGGCGTGGTGTATGAGGGGCGTCGAGCCGTTAACTGGATGAACCAGAGCATATGAAGCCGTTAAGGTAACCATGAGATAGTGTGTGTGGCTTAGCTGTGGATGACAAGATGTGGTCTCGGTGCATTATACATGATAGACAGAGAATGGATATGTGCAAATGAGGCCGTACTACCTCGTTAAAGCTAAAAGAGCAGCACTACATTCATCATATATATATATATATATATATATATATATATATATATATATATATATATATATATATATATATATATATATATATATATATATATATATATATTGCAAGTCACCCTCGACGGGGTTGTACCATCGTCAGCGGACAGGAAGAGTGGAGCGTCACCGAAGAACGTCCTGGCCCAGAGGAAACCAACGTACCCTCCCCCCGTGTTAAATGGAACCTCGAAGCTGCAGGAACTCCCCCTACGTAGATATGGGGACCTGAAGCTGCACATAATAACAGTAACATAGCTCATGTTAGGTGACCATTTAAGTACCAGCTGCGCAGAGACGGAGCAGCTGGGTTGGCTATGTTCCGGTCTTCCTCTCTGGGCTCTTGAAGTTAATGAATGGTTCCACTACCCAATACATCACGGCGGTTCATGTCCTGTGTTTGAGTGTGGGCGTATATATATATATATATATATATATATATATATATATATATATATATATATATATATATATATATATATATATATATATATATATATATGCATAAAAGCCCAAACACGTTCTCACGCCCGCCGCATACATATATACAAAGAAACACAACTGCAGACTTAATGCATTAAATATTAGCACGACAACACGCTCATGGATGTACGTACACAAGTACTTACATAATCATGAACACACATATAGCTGCTATATCCGCTATTGTAGCGATCAATACTGAGCTCTGGTACCTCAGTCTAGACGACCCGTGGTTCATGGTACCCCTCGGGTGCTAAGTGAAGGGAGGAGAAGGGGGAGTTCGATTCACCTTTCCCAGCTCCTTCCTTTGCCCCACTGTCCTCGTAGTCTTCACGGCTATAATGCATCGCCACCACAGCTTAGACTTCCACCACGATCAGCCTTCTTGCTATTATACTCCAGCCACTAACGTCCCTTGGGACTGCTTCGCCGGCCGGGATGCCTCCAGACGTGCTTACCATATAGCGTAGGTTATCTTGGCAGGGAAGGAGCCCTAAGCCGCTTGGACTAAACCCTCATCCCCCGAGCCATGATTCGATTACTTTTGCTCCGATACTTATCATACGAGGGACGGAGTATATTGGGTCATGAAACGTTCCCGTTCAGATGCATTTCCTTATGCAGTCACCTCTGCTTGCGATCATTGCAAAGCTGTCCCTCGTAGAATCAAACATACTTTCACGAAAAGAAGAAAAAAAAGAAAGTGGCCTGATTTGACTTCTTTAGCATGTTCATCTCTCTGGTCGTTAAGCAAAAACATCCCCAGTAACTTCTGTGATTCAACCTGCCCTTCTCTTCTCCGACCGAGTCAACCTATAGCTAACGCGGTAGCTGATAAAGCCGCTTGTTTTTTGGGCCGTGGTGCGTTGGTTAGTCCTCCTCCACCACCACCTCCTCCTCCTACTGAACCTATGACCGCTCCTGCATCTTCCTTATACAAGGTTTTCAGATGCCTCTCCCAGTTACAGGTGATGAGGGAGCAAGATCCGACTGGCAAACCTCCTCGTCTCGTGAGGGAGTTTACCTCTGATGACATTTCGTTCGGTCTTGATTCAGTCCATCTATAAGAGAAAAGACCGTCCCAACCCTTCTGATTATCGGTCCATTTCCAAAGTCTTCGTAACCCACCTGAACTCTTAGTCTCATTCACTTCTTTTTAATCACTAATAAGGCTTTTGTCTTGCAAGGCTTGGGTCTGCTGGTGTTCGCTCCTTGTGACTCACCTTTCATTCCAATGTCTTCGGGATTTTGATGACTCTTAACAGTGAGTTCGGAAAAAGTCTTTGCTTACTAAGTTCCCTTCCTTTGGCTTTGTTGCTTCTCTGTGTTCTCTTCTGCATATTCTTCTTTTCGGTCGCTCCAGTTCAACAGTCGTTGATGGAGCGACATCTCCTTCTTATCCTATCAACAGCGAAAACTCCCATTTATGAAATTCGTTCAACTAATTCACTCCTCTGCCGACGGTTCAAGTCTGCACACTTAAGGTCACTTTTCATCATCTACTTCCCAAAACTGGTATTGTTGTGCACTTACTGCAACTGTTTTACTAGCGAGTAGGGATATCAAAATTAGGGGTGCCTATTCGCCGCAGTGCGCACTACTGCTCATATATCTTGGATGGCTCTTCTTTCACCTCCCTCGCCACCATAATGGAATCATAAGCTTATAGCAAAAGCAACTCTTCAACTATTACGTCTCCTTTAAGTATTCCTTTTTTATCGCATTGATGTTGCTTCCCTCCCTCTGTTCTACAGGCATCATTTCGGTCACTACTCTAGTGAGTTGTCTGGGTGTGTCCCGACCCTGTGACTTGGAGGCAGGGCACGCGTCTGGCTGTTACCTCACATTACATTTGCACGGAAACCCACCACACGAGAACTGACTTCCACGTCACCTTCGTTTCTCGTAAAGCGAAACTGTGGAATCCTCTTTCGTCTTTCCTTCTTTCTATAGCTGTTCGGTCTTTAAGAAACGGGTCTATAATAACACCCGAGGGTCTCAAATTAATCTTCCATGATAATGTCATGTTATATCTATAATCATCTAAGCTATAAAAAGGCACTCCCGTCTTGTCCGACCGCCCGTCCCTCCCTAGTCTGCAGACACGGGGAGGAAGCAGCCAGACACACAGATACCAACCCTCACCCACAGTGGCTAATAATTCATCCTTTCCTCGGCAGGAGGGAAATTCCCGGCTGCTGGAGTGATTATTTTCGGGAAAATATTATACTGTACAATTACATAGTTGAGCAAGAAGGTTATGACGGCAATACGCGAAGTATGAAGAGGAAAAGCAGCGGGGAAGAGAAATCAGTCTTAATCCACGGAACAAAGTCATTGCACCGTTCAGGGTGTGGCGGCTGAGGTGGGAGGGAGCGGTAGCGGTGAGGTGGCAAGGGAGGAAGGGAGTGGTGAGGTGAACACCCGTATTTCTTACTACATTTCATTCCAAGATGGTCATGATTTGAGCATGCTTTTCCGTGCCACGTCGGCTGATATGAATAAGATAAATGATTGAATGATTAAATAAACATGTCTCAGAAAAAGTTTATAGTTCATATCACTTTTTTATCTCTTAAATGAAGATTTGAACAATGCGATGAATATCTTATAAAGGAAGATGTCGGGTCAGTCTGAACGCGATCGGTGGACATGTATGCTCTTCTTACAAACATCATCCCAGGAGTCTGGCACTGACCAGCTACCGGCATCAGAAGGGTGACAGCATAAGAGCCCGGCCTACTTAAAGCGGGATGAGCCAGGACCCCGCCCCTCCTGCCGTTCACCTCCCCAGCATCTTCCTGGGGTATGAGTCTCGGGTCATGAAAGGTGGTAGAAACATGCGCGCACATGGTCTAGATTTTAGATTATGCTGTGTAGAATAGTATGCCTTACGCTCTACCTCTGCCGTACAGTAGACTAGGTCGCTGGACACTGGCGGGGTATCGTTCCAGTGGCCCAGAGAGAGAGAAAGAGACTTCCGTAAGGTGGCACATACACTCGCACTGTCCTAAAGAGGACGCCTCCATAGAACAAGACTGGCGCAGTACCGCTCCGCACAAGCTGA